>NC_091117.1:222171876-222259376 GCF_040183065.1 Periplaneta americana
AAATATAAAAATTGTAAATTTTATCCCTTGAAGAGGTGAAAAAATTCAAATATTTTGGAGCAACTGTAACAGATATAAATGACACTGGAGAGGAAACTAAACGCAGAATAGATATAGGAAATGCCTGCTATTATTCGGTTGAGAAGCTTTTGTCGTCTAGTCCTCTTTTCAAAAAAGCTGAAAGTTAGAATTTATAAAACAGTTATATTACCGGTTGTTCTGTATGGTTATGAAACTTGGACTCTCACTTTGAGAGAGGAACAGAGATTAAGGGTGTTTGAGAATAAGATTCTTAGGAAAATATTTGGGGCTAAGAGGGGTGAAGTTACAGGAGAATGGAGAAAGTTACACAATACTGAATTTCACGCATTGTATTCTTCATCTATCAAAATTAGGAACATTAAAACTAGACGTTTGAGATGGGCAGGGCATGTAGCACGTATGGGTGAATCCAGAAATGCGTATAGAGTGTTAGTTGGGAGGTCTTAGGGAAAAAGACTTTTGGGGAAGACGAGATAGATTCGAGGATAATATTAAAATGGATTTGAGGGAGGTGGGATATGATGATAGAGACTGGATTAATCTTGCTCAGAATAAATAAATAAATAAATAAATAAATAAATAAATAAATAAATTTATTATTATTATTATTATTATTATTATTATTATTATTATTATTATTATTATTAAATTTTATGTAATGCATGTTTCATATATGAAAGAGTATTTTAAAAGAAAGAAGTTGAAAGAACATTGAAGTTACGGGAAATTGCAATCAAAGTTTACTGTACATTTTAGCTTTTAAAAATGACGTCACAGCAGGTGACAAGTCGTTAAATGCGATTAAACTTTTATGTAATATGTTTCTCACGTATGAAAATGTATTTATATGATATGTACAAATCGAATAATTATTTCACTCGTTTCATTTCTCTTTATCTTTTATGTCTGTTAATTCCGGATCCCAGTGGTCAACCTCACTTGAGAACGGATGATTTGAAATAAATATTAGCTGGATTTTCACCATATTTAATCATTTTCTCCCTTTAAGGCGTTGTTTAGAGAATGTCTCAGGATGGCTAAAGTGTAGAAAGAGTTGTGTAACATTTTGTAAGGAAGCAAGCACAGGGCGTTGACTTCCGTAACACTCGCCTACAAAAGCCAGTTACAGTTAAAGTATATTATAATTTTCTCCTTCATCTACGGCTATGAAAATGTACTTGCAGACTACAGAGCTCCAATGTCAGATGATCGTACTCTTTCGGTTCCTCTTTCTCCGGGGTAAGAATTCCCTTCACTGCAATTTTCTTAACTTCAAGTCGTATAAAGAATCCTTAAGCACGTCTGTAGCCAAACTTTTTATGTGCACAGAAATGACTCTATTATAAATATCGGTGACAATTTTGAAGATTTCTTTTGTATTCGCTTTTTTATACGCCCTCAGTCTCAAGTTCCGGGGGGAAGTAGCAGAAACAGACATCAGCGCCCGACACATTTTGAGAACTTGCTAAAGTGCCCGCTGCGGGTTTTAAGGGCACAGCTACTTCGGTGGAGAGCCCGCGATAAGATAGAGCGATTCTCATATTTCAAGTCACCATTTCACCCCCACAACCCCTGCTCCAACTACCCCACACCCTTTGCTTCATACGCTCTTTAGTAGTGAAAGTGTAGGGGTTAGTCTCGCTCCCCGAGGAAGGGCATGGTTGAAACATTGACCTCCGCCCCCAGGCCGTTAGCAGTCCTTCCTTGTTCAAGATTGAGTGCGTCGAGCGCCGCCCCGTGTTGTTCTTTCAACTTTAGTCTGGTTTCATTGAAATCTGCAACATTATGAGCCACCGCACTATGTGGCGATGAACTTCCTTTTAAACAAATATAGTCTACATTTATTTTGGAACGACAATTAAGAAGAAAGTAGCTATTAGGGCTAAAACCACTAAACGAAATGCTTAATACGCGTTTATACACTTCATATAAGAAAATAATTTGATCAGTCATTCATTTAGTCATTTAGTGTTCTCCCCAAGGGCAGATCTTTCACTGCAAACTCAGCTTCCTCCAGTCTTTTCTATTTTCTGTCTTCCTCTCTGTTTCCTCGTGTGATCCATACGAGCTATTCCATCTCAAATCGACCGAAATATAGAGAAAATTGGCATTACAATTTCTAAATACAATTAAACTTCTTTTGTGCTTAGAGAACTGTGATACAATTCTTTGTGCAAAGTTTGAGGCATCAGAACTCCATAGTGTTTAAATTTAAAATATTTAAATTTATCGTATTTTCATAAAATTAGCAACTTTAACTGTTGTAGCTCCGAAACCCTTTCACCCGATGATCAAAATCATGGTTTATTTTGATGCTGAGAAATTAAAGCTTATATTGACATATAAACAGATTTTCTTACTTTTTATGGAAATGGAGAAATTTAGATTCTTCCTCATTAAGACGCCTTTGCCTAGGAAAAAATATTTTAAAAATATATAGTTAGATTCCGCATTGAAAATGCAAATAAACACATATTTTTTTACTGGTGGTATGTTGATAAGAAAGTATTGAAAATATCAAATAAAGAAAATAACTAGTACGCGCGTGAAGTAACCAGCTGACTCTAAGGCGGGAGCTAGTCGAGGGAAGCAAGGCCAGGAGACATAAACACGTGATGTTTCGTCTAGTAGCGCATAGCTGGGCTAGCTTTATCACAAGTTTTCATAAATACAGAAGTAAAATGACGCCCAACGCTCGCTTATCTTCAGCTCTCGGCCAGTGCGTGCGGTACTGCGCCGTTCAAGTTCAGGCGTGTGAAAATAATTATTTAATACCCTCGAAACTTAGTACTGAGCCACTAAGCAAACCATGCCGAATCCCTCTTAATAATGCAAGGTTTTTTCTCAATATTTTTTTTTTTATTTTTACAAATTGGCAAAAAGCTTAAAAGTAAGTAAAATCAGATTATCTGTCTCTCTGTGTACAATAAAAATAAGGATTACTTCTTATCATAACCTACCAAATGTCAGCTTTAAAATGAGCTCCCGTTCAATGTTCTGGAGTAAATGGTTCCAGAGTTCTGAGCGCTGAAAGAGGCTTGTTTTTTTTTTTTTAATACGCTCAATTTATCGCTCAACAATACGAAAACCGTTTGACTTTCGATAGTATATTTTTGAAAATGCACTCTCCTCAGCACCTTGTATAAATAGTGAAAAAAATAGAGTATAAAAAAATCCGAGGATTTTTACTGATCGATATCATATGGAATAGCCCGTATATCTTTATGTCGTCTATCATCTGATATCTTCTTCTGCCCCGAACTTTTCTCCCGTTCACCATTCCTTCCAGTGCATCCTTCATTAGGTAGTTTCTTCTCAGCCAGTGACCCAACCAATTCCTTTTCCTCTTTCTGATCAGTTTCAGTATCATTCTTTCTTCACTCACTCTTTCCAGCACAGCTTCATTTCTTATTCTGTCTGTCCACTTCACACTTTCCATTTTTCTCCATATCCACATTTCAAATGCTTCTATTCGCTTCTCTTCACTTCGTCGTAATGTCCATTTTTCTGCATCATAAAATGCCACACTCCATAGGAAGCATTTCACTATTCTCTTCCTTAGTTCTTTTTCCAGAGGTCACTCAACAATTATGTCCCCATAGTATTGTATTGTATTGTATTGTATTGTATTTATTAACATTCCATGATATTCATACATGCTTACAGCTAGAATATGGAACAAGTCAAAAAACTTTATACTATTATAAAATCTTAATTTATAGTCACAGTGTAGATGAAATATATACAGACGAGATTTACAATATAGTCTACTAGTACAACACATAGTTTTAGTATCAATTTCATGAAGTGTTATTGAATGTCATGAATTCACCTACAGAATAGAAGGCGTGAGAAATTAGGTACTTCTTTAATTTGGCCCTAAATAATTTTATGTTTTGAGTTTCATTTTTTATATCGATAGGGAGGCTATTAAAAATGTTTACTGCCATATAACGCACTCCTTTTTGATAGCACGATAGACTTGCCGATGGAGTATGAAAGTCATTTTTTGACGTGTATTTATGCTATGAACTCTTGAATTAGTTACAAAGTTTTCACGATTACATACGAGGAAGACTATTAATGAAAAGATATACTGACAAGCCATGGGCATTATTTGTAGTTTTTTGAAAATAGTCCTACACGACTCCCTAGATTTCGCACCTACTATTATTCTAATTACTGTATATACATATACAGGATAGAAGTGAAATAATCTTGCAGATAGTGTATGCTACACTGCAACTAATAAGAAACGTACTACGTTTTGTGATTAATTATACAATTAAGTTTGAAGTTTCAGTTGTCCGGCAACAACGCCGCTAACACACTCTACTCGTGATATAGATGTAAGTAGTCAATGAATTCGGTGTGTCTCGGTAGGTGAGTTGCTCTTTGCCTAGACGTTGCCACTTTTTCGCATGTGCAGTGACTTAAAGTGAGAGGTTTTTAAAATTAAATTTACACGAAAACCGTCCACGCTATTGAAATACGCCAAAGGGATAAATTATTCTTTATTAGATATCTTATCGATATGGACAAAAATCAAGATCCTACTTGCAATAGTTACCGAATAAGTGATTGCTAAACATTTAGGAAAAAATATATTTTCTGAAAAAAAAAAAAACATCAACTTTACAACAATATATTATACATGTTGAATCTTTCGTACACTACTTTTAACACTTGAATATAAATAATTTATTAAATGGCTATCTTACTCGTATTAATTATGTAAGCATGTGCGGCTTACAGCTGTTTCGGTGCTACTTGACACCATCCTTAGAGCCTACTAGATCTCGGCGCTATCTCAACTTCGCTGCCTGTTGTGTGGGTGCGTTCGTGTGATGAAGAGTTGTGTCAAATAGTGTGTGTGTTCTGAAATTGATCTGTGTGTTGAGAATTTGATTAGGATGTGTTTTAGTGTGTCTGTATATTTCATACTGTTCTAGTGTGTTGAGTTTTTGGTTTTTTGGTTGTATGTGTAGGATTCCCATGTCTGTATTTATGTTATTGTATGTGTGGTTAGCATTAGTTATGTGATCGGCATATGTAGATGTATTGTGTCCTCTGATTATTGCTTTAATATGTTCTTTGTATCTACATATGCCGAACACATAACTAATGCTAACCACACATACAATAACATAAATACAGACATGGAAATCCTACACATACAACCCAAAAACCAAAAACTCAACACACTAGAACAATACGAAATATACAGACACACTAAAACACACCCTGATCAAATTCTCAACACACAGATCAATTTCAGAACACACACACACTATTTGACACAACTCTTCATCACACGAACGCACCCACACAACAGGCAGCGAAGTTGAGATAGCGCCGAGATCTAGTAGGCTCTGAAGATGGTGTCAAGTAGCACCGAAACAGCTGTAAGCCGCACATGCTTGCATAATTAACACGAGTAACATCGCAATTTAAACAATTATTAATATGTTATAGTTTTTTTGTTACAAACAACATGAGCTATTCTCTCTGAAAATCTGCAAGGCTATTTCACTTCCACCCTGTATACACGCATAAACATACGCACACATACGCGCTTTAAAAGTTGTTTCGTTGTAAACGATTTTGAAGTAGTTAATATGAATATGAAATTTACAGCTGAATTCATCGAGATAATATTGTTCACTATGAAGAATTGCCACAAGTCTTTAGTGCGTTGGCTTTCTGCATCGTGTTAGTGGAAACCGCCAGCTGAAAACGCGTGAGACAAGCCAGGTTGCGGATGTGTTATTCTGAACGATCAGTTTGCAGCTGTTGGACTACCTGAGGCTTCTGCTTGCATCCAGCCAGGTGGTGGCTGCCCTTCCACATGAGATGCTCATGGCTTCAGCCACGTGTAGTATTATCTCATGATGCATCCTGAACATAGAGACACTGGGTGACTTGGAGCTAGTCAGTCACAATTAACTGAATCATTTTCAGTTCTGTAGCATATTAACATGTGCAGAATATAATACACTTCAGCAAGTTTTATCAACAGTAATCTCACTAGACGTTTTGATTTATCTAGAGAAAATCAAAACTCGAGTGGGATTTAATTGACTATTACACGATTAGAAGAAAGTATATAAAGATTAGAAGTAACTAAGTACTCCAATACTATAAAATATTAATTGACTTACGAAAATACAACAGTCTTCAAATGTATTATTGTACCATCTCAACATTACAAATATTACGCTAGATGCATGCTAGATGGCAGTAGTGAGCAATGCCTTGTCGTCGAGAAGTTCTCGATCTATTATACACGATGGCAATGTTACTAGTCAAGAAGGCTTTGTTGATTCAGTTTCATTTTTATTAAAATGCAACATTCCACTTCAATTATCCGAATCCCAGTAATCAACGTCACTTGACAGATGATTTTCAATAAATCTTAATATTAAACAATCTCTGATACGTGACTATCCATAATATCATAGCAGAAGCTATAACATAACCTAACTAATATACACAAGTGTTATAAAAGTTTTAATTAACGACGATGACATAAAAAATAAACATGAATAATTTTAAAAGGAATAATTATTGAATGAACAATTTTCAAATTTGAATGTGGTTGGTGGTTCAATTGATGTTATATTGGACGTGTGCGTAATAGCAGTGGAATTCGTTGATTTAGGCCTAAATGGTGTATTCAACTTATTCAGGATTTCCGAATGGTGCTCTTCATTTATTTGTAAATCGGATTTCAGAAGATGCATAGATATGATCAGTGATTTGTATTAATTCTTGTTCTTGAATGCCAATGCGAGTCATATTTGAAACTGCTGTGCATCAACTGGAGTGGTTTGTAATTTTATATATATTTTTGAAGTCCAGACCAGCGCAGTTTCAAATGTTGGCAAACAAAGAAACAAATGCTAGGGACGCGATAAAATTAAACAAATGCTAGGGACGCGATAAAATTAAACAAATGTTAGGGACGCGATAAAATTGTGCGATAAGCAGCCATGATTGGTTGAAATACGTCCTTTCGTACCGTTTTATTGGTCAAAAGTAGTATGACGTAATAAGAGTGTAATAGTCAACAGTAATTTCACTAGAGATGTTGATTTATCTAGAGAAAATCAAAACTCGAGTGGGATTTAATTGACTATTAAACGATTAGAAGAAAAAATATGAAGATTTGAAGTAACGAAGTACTCCAATACAATAAAATATTAATTGACTTACGAAAATACAACTGTCTTCAAATGTATTATTGTGCCATCTCAGCATTACAAATATTACGCTAGATGGCAGTGGTGTGTTATGATTAGCTGTTTTCGTGTTATCAGTTGTGCCAACTATGGAATCTTCATTGAACTCTGTAGACGGTTACTAGTCAAGAAGGCTTTGTTGATTCAGTTTCATTTTTATTAAAACAGTTGCATTCCACTTCAATCATTCGGATCCCAGTAATCAACGTCACTTTACAGATGTATTTCAATAAATCTTAGTATTAAACAATGTCTGATACGTGACTATCCATAATATCATATAGCAGAAGCTATAACATAACCTAACTAATATACACAAGTGTTAGAAAAGTTTTAATTGGGGATGATGAAATAAAAAAGAAAAGTTTTAATTAAGGATGATGAAATAAAAGGTAAACGTGAATAATTTTAAAAGGAACAATTATTGAAAGTACAATTTTCAAATTTGAATGTTTTAGTGGTTGGTGGCTCAGTTGATGTTATATTGGACGTGTGCGTAAAAGAAGTGGAACTCGTTGATGTACATGGTGTATTCCTAAACTTAATCAGGATTTCCGAATGGTGCTCTTCATTTATTTGTAAATAAGGTTTCAGGGAAGCTGTATAGCTATGTCCAGTGATCTTTATTTATTCTTGTTCTTGAATGCCAATGAGAGTCATATTTGAAACTGCTGTGCATCGACTGGAGTGGTTTGTAATTTTTTTTTTTTTTAAATCAGCACAGTTTGAAATGTTGGCAAACAAAGAAACAAATGCTAGGGAAGTGGTAACTAATTACGCCATCATTAATTCACATATCTTAATCGTCGTCATCCATACCAAAGCCTGGGTTAAGTTCACGGTGCTGCATGCTGTATTTGTACAAGAGTGCAGCCGTTTGGCTACCCAATAATCATTTACAGTATAGGAGTGGTAAGCACAATAAGCCTTACGCTACAGTGTAAGCCTTTGGGTCCTTCCTCCGTACAAGGAAAGAAAAACAATGAAACATTATTAAATTTAAAATTTACATTATTATTATTATTATTATTATTATTATTATTATTATTATTATTATTATTATTATTCAAGAACTAGCCGTACCCGTGCGCTCCGCTGCACCCGTTAGAAATAAATATAAAGTAATTACATAATTAAAATAGGATATTTGATAGAAGGATAAATCATTTATTATGTTACTTAATTTAAATTGTATTAAAAAAATAAAATACGATCATTTTGATCCAGAGACCACTCATTTGGTCATAAAAATTATTTTAGGAAATACAGGAAACGAATGCCTAAGTTTTCTGTGCATAAGAAGCTATTTTAATCTTACCTGTCCTCGATTCGCTCAGAAGTTACTGTAATAACATAATAGCATTATGTCCATCTAGAGAAACTACACTTTCCAATGGTGAATTAATAATTAATTATACAAATCAGTTAATTTAGCTTCCGATATTACTTCATACAAACACAGAAACACTCTCTGTAGGCTATGTTTTATAGCTTTCGATTGTTGTTGTCCAAGGTCCCTTATAGACGAAGTCATTTGTTTTTTATTTCATTACACCCGCCTTTTTCATTACACCGCCTTGTAATTTTGAAACTCATTTATCTCATTAAATAGCAGTCACATCAAAATTTGGCATGGAATAAAAGTTATCGAAAATTATTTTAAAGAAACTTTTGTTATGTAATATTTTTCATGAAAATTAATAATAAGGGAGATATTTCGATTTATTTAATTAAGGCCTCCTTATAACCCACCTTTTAAATGAAGTATTTTGAATGCCATATAGCCTGAATTCTAAGTTACAACGAACTTAATTTATATTCCAATTTTCATATAAATCGGTTCAGCCATTATCACGTGAAAAGGTAACAAACATCCAGACAGACAGACAGACAGACATACAAACAAAAATTAAAAAAAAAGCGATTTTCGGTTTCAGGGCTGTTAATTATATATGTTAGGACCAATTATTTTTGGAAAATCGAAAATTACCAGAAAAATTTCGGCTACACATTTATTATTAGTATAGATTAATTAATTAATTATTACACTCAATAATGATAATTAACAATAAACACAACTAATAAAAACAATAATTAATAATAATGATAAATAATAATAATAATAATAATAATAATAATAATAATAATAATAATAACAAGGAGCATCCTAAATTAAATGAAGCACAATCACTTAAAATAACATTTAAAGTATGCCCTAAATCTAATTTGTATCTTAATCCTCAGTTCGAACTAAGACCCACGCATAACTCTTGAATGAATAGCTCAAATAATCAATGTTTTTATTTTGAATTCATAAAAGGTATGCATAAGTTACCTTATATGTTTAATATTTAAGCTGGCATTCGATGTTATTGGTAAATTAATATTATTCCATATTGCCTAGATAGGTTATTAGTGTGGCAGGTATCCTATTATTGTTGTTATGCAATATTCAATATTGCATATTATTCAGTAGATTCAGACTGTGTTTTGCATTGCAGACAATGCATGCTCTTACATGAACGAGTGTATTGTAACATGAATAGATTCAGATATTCTGCATAGTGTAATGCATTGTTCTCCTGCAATATTACAGAAAATGTAACCTTATATTATTAAATTCCACACGTATAGAATGCTCTTGTATTCATGGATTTATTCGGAGGTATTTTATTTTAATATCATACGCCAAATTCCACTGAACTGTTTGGAGGATCGAGACGTGGAAAATGTGTCAGAAGAGTCCGCCCTCGGTACGTTGACAAACATAAAGTCATCATAACAGAATGTCATTCGGACGTTGACAAATGTTTGGAATCTATTTGTACTATTCCCTTTAAGTGCAAATAATTCAGGAAATCAAATTCCTCATAATTATGTAGAAGTCATGTACACTGCTCCGTCGATTTAGTATAAAGTCAATGTTCACCTACTTAGATATAACATGTGGAGCAAGTCCCCTGTAATCGGCAAGAATCATCTTTTGGTAGAGCAGTGGTATTCAATCTATGGTACGCGTATCCCCAGGGGTATGCGGGGTTGTCTCAAGAGGTATGTATCCCACTGATTACGCATGTAAAAATCCTTACATATTTATTTTATTATACTTGTTGATAATTATTGTATTATATAGTTTCTTTTGCAATACCAACAATTGTTTATCCTTTCTTGAATACGATTTTACGTAAATCATCCTATTATTATTATTGCATCAATAACTAAGTTGTATAATAATAATAATAATAATAATAATAATAATAATAATAGTGACATACAAATAATAATATTATTAGTAATAATTTATTTTAATACATCAATCCTAGTCTTTTGTTAATTCTTATATAATTGCAATCCAGTTTAGGGGTATAAATATATTTTGTGCGAGATCGTGCGTATTTGCTTGCTTTCCCGCACAAAACCAATACGCGGTAAGTGTGAAATACCACATTTAGTATTCCCAACGTAACACACATAACAATTTCCCTATTCTTACCGCTTAAGCGTCATATTCATTTTACTGTTTTAGGCTTTTAACATTATTTTTAAAGACGTTCAATATAGTAATAATTATAAATTTGAAACTTACCACTGCAATTTCACCTAAATTGCACTGTTAAATATTGTTTTTAAATATTTTCAAAAATTAAGTAAACTCTACAACACCACAAAAGTTACTGCATTTGTAATGCAAGTAACATAAAAAAAGCCGTGAAAAAATCAACAAGATTCCAGACTCATCATAGACGGGGGGGAAAAAAAGACAGACGTATATCACGGCCTGCTAGAGTATAGTAAACACAGAAAACATTTTATAGGAACAATGTTGAAGACAGATATATTTGTTTTCCAAAGTTGCCGTCATTGAACAACAACCAAGATGGAGATTTCATTGCAACTAATTAGAAATTCCTCTTTCAGGTATGTAATAAACGATCTTCGCACAAAATAATGTACGATACACGAGCGGTATGTTTGTTTTCATGTTCTCGGAAATTAAAAAAGCTCAACTACGTTTCGCTTTTTCAATCTTTTCCTCGACCATGAAAACGTCAACATACCGCTCTTGTAACGCATATTACTATTGTGGATACGCTAGCTAAAGATATTAACAAACTTTACACTCGTGCCAAAGGGACAACCTCTACAAACTTGAATCATAAATAACAATTTTATTTAGTATTGCGTCAAGTTTTAACAGATTAAAAAACGTTTTTCCATATCTCATACCGAAGTCACAGACCTACAGTAACTGTTTTAATACAACCCTTTAGTATACAGTATGTCTTTGAAATATAGGAGCAAGAAAATTCACTCACTCACTCATTTATTTATTTATTTATTTGTTTGTTTGTTTGTTTATTTACTTATTTATTTATTTATTTATTTATTTATTTATTTATTTATTTATTTATTTATTTATTTATTTATTTATTTATTTATTTATTTATTTATTTATTTATTTATTTATTTATTTATTTATTTATTTATTTATTTATTTATTTATTTATTTATATGGACTGCTAGCTGTAAGAATATTATAGATTTATTAATTTGTCCTACAGAATAATATCTGTAATATTGACAATTAATATTTGCATATAACTGCGGAATCCCGGCCAAACAAGTCAGTCAGCTGAGTGTGTCCCTAGTATAATGGCAGTTGACATTGGACATAAACGTCAACATATATGCCTAACTTGTAGTCAGGTCACAAAGGGAAACATTGAAGGAGGAAGGTTCGATCCGGTGCTGTGGATTGAATTCGGCGTAGCTCAGTGGTCAGAGCGCTTGGTACATAGAACCAAGGACCCGGGTTCGATCCCCGGCGCCGGAGCGAATTTTTCTCCTGAAATATTAATTGTCAATATTACAGATATTATTCTGTAGGATAAATTAATAAATCCATAATATGCTCTCCACTAGTTTGTGTAGGATATCCACTGGAATGCGTCGTCATTCCTCTTGCAACATGGCACTCAGTTGGACAATGGAAGTTGGCACCGTGTTTTGGCGGCTACTATGCAGTGGTATGCAGACAATAATGTTCACCGGTTGGACTGGCCTGCACAGAGTCCTGATCTCAATCCCATTGAGCACCTTTGGTACGAATTGAATCGGCGATTGAGGTCTCGGGAGATGCGGCCAACTTCCATTGTTCAATTGAGAGCCATGTTGCAAGAGGAATGGCGACGCATTTCAGTGGATATCCTACACAAACCACAGTATAAGAAGAATCAGTAGGGACAACTCTTGTCGGCACCTTTGATGTTGTTGGTACTAAATTCAAGCTCAGTAAGGTCTAGTTCTCAATGAATCCAACTATGTCGCTAGTATCAAACCACTATCAAAATATTAGTAAAATATTTATTTATTTATTTTATGCTCGATCATGCCGAAATGTAGTAATTATACACCTGGTAGCAGATCTTTAATGCATGTCATTAAAGTACACCTACTCATTAAAGATCAGGTCTTTCAGCCAATGACGACTCAGGTTACAACTGTTCAGCCAATGACAGGTCAGCTTTCTACCGTTATAAAACCGCAAGTATCGATTATTCTCGGATATGCAATCGAAAGAGAATTAGCGAAAAGTCACGGAGGCTGGAAATCCAATACTGTCGCAGAAGGTTATGTTCTGTTACTATAATAATTAGCGTTAATTGTAAATAATATTCAAATAAATTCAATTTGTCATCTCGTTTTTCAATGTCTAATTTTATTTGAATGTTATCTCTGTAGGTTCTTATGGTCTAGCAAGGTCAATGTGCACATCTGTTCCTCGGAAAAAATCAATAGTTTCGCGTCTGCGCACATCTCACAACATACGGGACATTGCTAAAAAATTAATAATATCAAGTTAGAAATATGGTCGAGCATAAAAAGTCGTATGAAACTCGCCTATAATGATAATTAAGAAGCTCGTATGAAAATTATGAAACTCGCTAGCGCTCGTTTCATAAATATCCATACTCACTTCTTAATTACCTTCATTATAGGCTCGTTGCATAATGTACTATTATTGGTCAGTAATACGAATAATCTTGTATGTATATTATCTATCATTAATATTACGTCGCTAGGAAGTCAAAATACTTATATCCATTGTTGACGTTCATGTTCGCACTTCACTGCAACAGACGCCATGATGTATTATGTTGTACTTGACGCAGTTTTACCAACATAAGCCTCGAACAATGACTTGAACGTTAGCGTCAATTAGTGAATATTTTCATGATGATTGCATACGGAAGTAATTATTATTATGGTTATATTGCCATTCCTTTGCCTCATGTCTTTAAAATTGTTAAAAGATGAGTAATGAATGTTTTCAGTTAATATTAAATTATGCCAGCCCTGTCGTAGATGGAGAGCCATCTGGTGGAGGTTCGAGATAATACACCCGGTTTCGTGACATGCGCACTCAGAATTTGTTCCCACGAAATGACTTAGGTGTCTTTACTGTATGTTCTCTGTACTGTGCACAAACTAGTGGATTCTTCTTATACTGTGGTTTGTGTAGGATATCCACTGGAATGCGTCGCCATTCCCCTTGCAACATGGCGCTCAATTGAACAATGGAAGTTGGCCGCATCTCCCGAGACCTCAATCGCCGGTCCAATTCGTTCCAAAGGTGCTCAATGGGATTGAGATCAGGACTCTGTGCAGGCCAGTCCAACCGGTGAACATTATTGTCTGCATACCACTGCATAGTAGCCGCCGAAACACGGGGCCAACTTCCATTGTCCAGCTGAGTGCCATGTTGCAAGAGGAATGACGACGCATTCCAGTGGATATCCTACACAAACTAGTGGAGAGCATATTATGGATTTATTAATTTATCCTACAGAATAATATCTGTAATATTGACAACTAATATTTGAGGAGAAAAATTCGCTCCGGCGCCGGGGATCGAACCCGGGTCCTTGGTTCTATGTACCAAGCGCTCTGACCACTGAGCTACGCCGAATTCAATCCACAGCACCGGATCGAACCTTCTTCCTTCAATGTTTCCCTTTGTGACCTGACTCAAAGTTAGGCATATATGTTCACGTTTATGTCCAATGTTAACTGCCATTATACTAGGGGCGCACTCAGGTGTGTGACTCGTTTTGGCCGGGATTCCGCAGTTATGTGCAAATATTAATTGTCAATATTACAGATATTATTCTGTAGGACAAATTAATAAACCCAGAATATTCTTACAGGTAGCAGTGCATAAATAAACAAACAAACAAACAAACAAATAAATAAATAAATAAGTGAGAATGAATTTTCTTGCTCCTTAATTTCAATTTTTTATTGGGTTATTTTACGACGCTGTATCAACATCTAGGTTATTTAGCGTCTGAATGATATGAAGGTGATAATGCCGGTGAAATGAGTCCAGGGTCCATCACCGAAAGTTACCCAGCATTTGCTCGTATTGGGTTGAGGGAAAACCCCGGAAAAAACCTCAACCAGGTAACTTGCCCCGACCGGGAATCGAACCCTGGCCACCTGACAGGGTTGCTGCTGTTAGAGGAACAAGAGGTGGTACCACGAGGTTCTAAAGAGGCAAAAACAGTGCCCAATTACTTTTTGATAGATAGTGTACAAAGCAATGGGAACAGATTGAACCTATATGGAAAATCGAACGCGGGACCACTGAATTTGTAGCAGGATATTCTTAAACTTCAATTAAAACAGAGGACACAGTTTGAAATTCGTCGTTCAAAGTATAATAAGAGCTTCTCTTAAACAGAAACAACTCCGTGTCTGTTCAGCTGAGTTACAGTTCGTTAACGCGAATTTAACCGCCGTTTAAGGAAATGACAAGTTCATTTGTGAGACTGTGAACGTTCATTTGAAATAAATTTGCAACTCGCGGAGCGACAGACATAATGATGTGATTCCAAACAAGTGCTAGTTGAGTAGTTGCTAATGCCATTAGCGGATTTGCTACGCGAGAACCGTAACAACTTAGTTCATAATTCGACGTCACTACTTATGCTCGCTGCCTGGTGTAATGAACGTCTGATCGATCCGGCTCGGTGGCGTAGCGATACATGAACCAGGGCCCCATTAAATGAAACTGCGTTTAAATGTCTTGTATCGGAGCGCTGCAGTACGACCACGGGTGATGAGCTCAAGTCGTAATATTCCTCAAATGTAAATACGTTACGTGATGCACCAACCGAAGCGAGATGCTGGAAATCTTCGAAATTGCAAATCTAATGACATTCAATAATTTTAGAAACTAAGTTCCCTGGCTTGTTTGACAGAATGTCTTCCTCTAATAAAACACGTGCTATTGCCTCTCAACTCTTCATAACTTATGTCTACTGTAAGTAGACCTCGGATTTCTAAGTAATAATAATAATAATAATAATAATAATAATAATAATAATAATAATAATAATAATGATAATGATTTATTTTAGCTGGCAGAGTTAAGGCCGTGCAGAGTTAAGTAGTTAAAAACTAACTTTTAAGCACGTAAATAGGCCCCGAATATATCAAAATAGGCACTAAAAACGTAGATTTAGGTACCTAAAAATACAATTCCAAGCAGCTCATATAATTTATTTCCAGGAAATAGTCTGCCCAGACATCCTGGATGCCAAAAACAAAGAATAACACACATATAAGAATAAAAACGGTTACAGTAAAGTAGATGAGTCAAATTGAAATGTGAACTAGGAGCTTAAATTTAAGAAATAATAAATTTGTGCATCATCTGATATTTTTCTCGAAAATACGGAATATTAGGCTCAAAAATTTGTTGTTTCTCTTTGTTGACCTCAGATGGTTGGGTCTGGCTCATCTTTAACATTTAGGCACCTAAAATAGGCCCCGAATGTATCAAAATAGGCACTAAAAACATAGATTTAGGTACCTAAAAATACAATTCGAAGCAACTAATATAATTTATTTCCAAGTAATAGTCTGCCCAGGCATCCTGGGTTGCCAAAAACACAGAATAACACACATATAAGAATAAAAACGGTTACAGTAAAGTAGATGAGTCAAATTGAAATGTGAACTAGGAGCTTAAATTTAAGAAATAATACATTTGTACATACTTTGTAACAATCACACACTAACGGATAGAAAAGGGGGAGAGGGATTATGATATTCCGTATAAATGATTTTTCAGAATCGCCACAGACCCTTTAATGCTAGAAGTAATTATTTTTGGAATGATGTCATGGATTCCAAATGTTTTGATAGTGTTTACAGTTGATCGTGGGATGGTGCCCCTCGCTCCGATCATTAAACTTGTACTTCCCAGGTGCCTTCCATCTGATATTTTTCTCGAAAATACGGAATAGTAGGCTCATAAATTTGTTGTTTCTCTTTGTTGACCTCAGTTGGTTGGGTCTGGCTCATCTCAAATCTAACAGTTGGGTCCAGTATAAAGTCGTTACTATTAGTCTTGTCTAGAGCCACGATGTCCGCTCTTCTAATTCCGCCGCCTTCAGACGCAACGCAGTGCACCTCTTCATGGACCTCGAAGGATCTTTTTCTAAGGGCTTGTGCTATTAGTTTTCGGATGTTATGATGGCGTGAATTTCTCAGGAGTTCTCCATGCTGACAGGATCCTAGGACGTGTGCTAAGGTTTCAATCTCGTTGCAGTATCTGCAACGGAAACCGTACAAGGATCTCCAAAGATTTTATGCTGCTAAAATGTAATTTCTGTCCACACAAACTACTCTTTAGATAAAATAAGAAAGATAGGGTAAACTATTTAGTTATTGACCAGTATACGGTGATTGACCGCTTCCTTTTTTCAAGTATATTGTGAATAAACCACGATCGTAATTTCACTTTTTGCTGCATATACCTCTAGTAACAACCCTTATTTGTGGTTAGTTGTCGCTGTTCATCCCACTGAGTCAGTGTCTGTTGTCTGAGAGGACTGAAATCGATTGGAAATGCAACTGAACGTAGACAAGTGTAAGTAACTGGAGTAACTGCTAAGAATAATGCACGCAATAATTTATTTATTCTGCAAAGAATACATAAATTCTGGTGCTCGTTTTTACACTCACAGTGTGAGGAGAGGTATAAGGTTTCCGTCCACAGAATATTATTTTGTTAAAGTTTTTATATGACATAAAAATGCCCCGCGGTCAATCACTATAAAGTGAATGGCCGCAAACTACATTGATTGGTCGTTTATAAATTATTTGTTAGAATAACGACCAGTGTGCTCCAATTCTATGTTTTCGGTTAAATTATGAGGATTTTTACAGGACTGATACTATATTATTATGCCTAATACAGGTAAAGTGCATTATATAGAGGAATCTTTACGAAACGCTATAGAACCTGTCCGCAATGGAATTGGTTTAAATGAAGCTGCCAAGACGTTTGGTGTCCTAAAAGCAACCTTAGCGTCCAGAAACAAATATCCCGTGGAAGGAAAAGTGTCCTTTGGTCCTCGCCCAGTGCTGGGTGAAGCCATTTGTAATAACATCAGAGGAATGGCACACATTTGCTTTTGATAAGGCACAAAAGAGAAAAATGGAAGAAGAGGCAAGAGAAGAAAGGAAGCGAATAAGAGATGAAAGAAAAGGCAGCGAGAAGAGGTTTTTTATATTTTTTAATTTTCTTTTAAATTGGTTATTTAACGATACTGTATCAACTGCGAGATTATTTAGCGTCGATGGGATTAATGATCGCGAGGTAGTATTTGGCGAGATGAGACCGAGGATTCGTCATAGATTACCTGATATTTGCCTTACGGTTGGGCAAAACCTTGGAAAAACCCAACCAGATAATCAGTCCAAGCGGGAATTGAACCTGCGCCCGAACGAAACTCCGGATCGGCAGGCAAATGCCTTAGCCGACAGAGCTACGTTGGTGGCGAAGAGTTCTTAATGAGAAAGATCAGAACAAGAGAAACGAAACAAACAAGAAAAAAGTGAAAACTGTGAAAATGTGTTGTTCAATCACTAATAAGTGAGCATTCAATGACCGTGCAGTAGACGGTCAATCACTAATAAGCGTGTGGTCAATAACTGTGCCGTAGGAGGTCAATAACTGTAAAAGTGGACTTATTGTGTTTATTTAATTTATTTTTGCATTAAAATTTTATTTTTCCTTTCGTTTATTGATTTTGATTTGTTTCTGAATCTTCACTTGATCCAATGCCTTTAAAATTCTCTCAATAAGTTATCACTGTTTTCAGCTATTTCATTGTTTTATTATTCATTAGCTTAAGTGGTCAATCACTATACAGTTTACCTTATAAATCGCTTTCAAATGGCTTTTTTTATGTAAAGCAATATAATTTCCCACCTAAACATTGAACACAAGTATCTTAATGGTGTGAAAAGTGCTCACAATTGCTTCATTTTCCATGTAGCCTAGCCCTTACTATCATCTCCTCTTCTGCTAATAACGCCATATCATCAACAAATCTTACTCGGAATATGTATGACAAGAACTTTCTTGTGTTAAATTTTAACGTACCTTGTTAACATGTTTCGACCTATTTTCGGTCATCTTCGGAACTGGTTGTTGTTGGTCTTGGCGCCTCTTGTTTCCTGTGTGAGTGCGTTCGTAGTGTAGAGTCAAAGAGTGTATGTGTTTTGAAACACGAAAACACACCCCAACGATATTCTCAACACACAACTTAATTTCAAAACACACACACTCTTTGACTCTACACTACGAACGCACCCACATAGGAAACAAGAGGCGCCAAGACCAACAACGACCAGTTCCGAACATGACCGAAAATAGGTCGAAACATGTTAACAAGGTACGTTAAAATTTAACAGAAGAAAGTTCTTATCATACATATTCCGAAGTGGATTATCTATTGAAGGAAGAAGAATTCACCCTACAGGAAATACTGTATCTACAGAAGAAATGGAAACGTTTCGAAATTATTACAGAACGACAAAATTACATTTCCCTCTCTGAACGTGAACCCAGGGCATTGAGGTGTGGAAACGGGCGGACACATGCCATACTGTTACTGTGTTATTGAGTCTGGTGTCAGCGCTAACGCTACGGATTCCTGCGGCTAATTCCTGCCTGAAACTTTTCCCGCATCGTGTCATGGTGTCATGAAATTGGACAGTGCCAAAAAAAAAAAAAAAAAACAGACGGCGCGGTACATTCTCGTTGCTAAAATAAGGTTCCTATTGAATTAGAGAAAGATGGTTGACCTGTTGTCGGAAAAACTGGAGAAATCTGATTAAATCTGCCCTAACCGCTTGCTACACGTCGACCAGGGCCAGATATCACTTTCTACGGAGTGGAAAACAGAGTATCGACCATTTGAACTGGCAGAATCATAAAAGGTGTATAACATTATCACGCACGAAGCGTCGTCACTATAGGAGATTTCCTAAATCATGAGATTTCCCTGAATGAACACCCTTACATTTCTGTATTTGGATCTCCATAACGCTTACGTTGTAAGTAAAGGTCTATTCACAATGAAAATTAAACATTAAATCCAATCTACAGTGTCAATGATTTCAGTAATATTACGTTTTAGATGGGCTACTATTTGTTTTAATCTCATGTAATTGACAAATCTGTTCATTTTAACCTGATTTTATACTATTTCTTTTAAAACTTTTAACCTGTTTTTGTGATTAACTGGTGATTGTATAGTTATTTTTTATTTTATTCTTACATTTATTTATATCGTAGTAGCCATGTATTATATATATATATATATATATATATATATATATATATATATATATATATATTCTGACGTTGTCTATGGCTGTAAATCGCTTAATGACATTAAATTCATCTATCTAGCTATCTATCTATCTATCTGTCTATCTATCTATCTATCTATCTATCTATCTATCTATCTATCTATCTATCTATCTATCTATCTATCTATCTATCTATCTATCTATCTATCTATCTATCTATCTATCTATCTGTCTGTCTGTCTGTCTGTCTATCTATCTGCCTATCTGTCTATCTGTCTGTCTGTCTGTCTATCTATCTGCCTATCTGCCTATCTGTCTATCTGTCTATCTGTCTGTCTGCCTGTCTGCCTATCTATCTATCTATCTATCTATCTATCTATCTATCTATCTATCTATCTATCTATCTATCTATCTATCTATCTATCTATCTATCTATCTATCTATCTATCTATCTATCTATCTATCTATCTATCTATCTATCTATCTATCTATCTATCTATCTATCTATCTATCTATCTATCTGCCTACCTATCTACGTACCTATCTATCTATCTATCTATCTATCTATCTATCTATCTATCTATCTATCTATCTATCTATCTATCTATCTATCTATCTATCTATCTATCTATCTATCTATCTATCTATCTATCTATCTATCTATCTATCTATCTATCTCTCTGTCTGTCTGTCTGTCTGTCTGTCTGTCTGTCTGTCTGTCTGTCTGTCTGTCTGTCTGTCTGTCTATCTATCTATCTATCTATCTATCTATCTATCTATCTATCTATCTATCTATCTATCTATCTATCTATCTATCTATCTGTCTGTCTGTCTGACTATCATAATCATAACCGTAACATAAACACAGAAGGTTGCAGCTAGGTTACCAAATGGGATTATTCACAATGATTCACATAAATATTCACATTAACATTGCCGTTATACGTTAACATGAAAGTTTGCAAACTCCAAACATTCATGCTTATGCTTACTTGATTTGCAAACAGTACACAATCGTGGAACGCTGAAGTATACGACAAAATATGAGGAAATGACGTCATTGTTATGTTTCCATGGTTACCAAGTATCTTTGCGGTTATGTTTATGTTCCCATCGTGAATAAAGGCCATTCACAATGAAAATTAAACATAACCGTAACATAAACACAGACGTTTGCGCCCAGGCTACCAAATGGGATCATTCACAATGATTCACATAAGCATTGACATAAACATTACCGTAAGACGTTAACATGAAAGTTTGCAAACTCCAAACTTTAATGTTTATGCTTACGTGATTTGCAAACAGTACACAATCGTGGAGCGCTGAAGTATACGACAGAATATGAGGAAATGACGTCATTGTTTTGTTTCCATGGTTACCAAGTATCTTTGCGGTTATGTTTATGTTCCCATCGTGAATAAAAGCCCATTCACAATGAAAATTAAACATAACTGTAACATAAACACAGAAGTTTGCAGCTGCGTTACCAAATGGGATCATTCACAATAATTCACATAAACACTGACATTAACATTGCCGTTAGACGTTAACATGAAAGTTTGCGAACTCCAAACTTTCATGCTTATGCTTACGTGATTTGCAAACAGTACACAATCGTGGAACGCTGAAGTATACGACAAAATATGAGGAAATGACGTCATTGTTATGTTTCGATGGTTACCAAGTATCTTTGCGGTTATGTTTATGTTCCCATCGTGAATAAAGGCCATTCACAATGAAAATTAAACATAACCTTGACATAAAAACAGAAGTTTACGGTTAGGTTATCAAATGGGATCATTCACAATGATTCGCATAAAGACTGACATTAACATTGCCGTTAGACGTTAACATGAAAATTTGCAAACTCCAAACTTTCATGCTTATGCTTACGTGATTCGCAAACAGTACACAATCGTGGAACGCTGAAGTATACGGCAGAATATGAGGAAATGACATCGTTGTTATGTTTCCATGGTTACCAAGTATCCTTGCGATTTTGTTTATGTTCCCATCGTGAATGTTCTTGATTTTACCGTAACGTTTACATTTTTAAGTTAACCCTTACGTTGTGTTTAATTTTCTTTGTGAATGAGCCTTAATGGTATGACTTCTTGATTTTACCGTAACGTTTACATTTTTAAGTTAACTGTTACGTTATGTTTAATTCTCATTGTGAATGGACCTTAACTCATAATAATGATTAAGTGAAGTTTGGAATCTATAGCTAGATAAAGGAAATTACAAGACATTCTTCCCCCTAGATTATGAGTCCCAAGATGTTTCTAGAAGACAGGGTACATTTTAGTAGTAAGTACATATGCCTTAGTGAGAGTAGAGGGAATGGGATGAATTCCTGATTGGGGTAGTTAACCTGGTTTGAAGATATTTCCGAGTTTTCCTTCTTCCCATTAAGAGGAAACTAGTCGTGCATTAGTGGAAACAAGGTGTTCACGTGCTCTTGTGCTCTTATTGACGACGAAGGTTAGAAGTGATCTCGCCGCCGAAAATCGAAAAAAAAATCGAAAATCGAAAAAAGAGAGGAGAATTGAGAGGACAAATTTAAAAGGTACGCAAAATGCGTCCTTGCAAGGGGTTGGGGGGCTGTAACAAACTAAACATGTGAGCTCCAAGCCTGTTGGCCACTAGTCTCACTCCGGTTTACGCTTCTCCACTGAAGGATTTCTAGAAAATTTTGAAGGGGAAAGCCGAAAATGGACGTATCCTCTTAGGTACCACATACGCGAGGGGGACGGAAATGTGATCAAAATGATCACGGGACGGGATGAGGAGGCGATGCTGGTGTAGATCTGCACATTGAAATGAACTGTGTCATTTCGCAGTGCAGGAGGAGTCGAGAAGACTCTGTCGTCTGTTGTTCGATGACAAGGCAGGTGAAGACCGCCAGGAGAGACGCCGTGAATTCTGAATCTGCAAATTGAAAGGTTCCCTGTCCTTTCGCATTGCAAATGTATTTCATTATTTTATAGACTGTGAACTAGGGCATTAAGTTGTTTGTTAGAAAAAAGGGAACTTATGGGTAAGGGCATATAGGTCCGTGGCCCATTTCTCTTAGGGCTCATCCCGACATTTGTTTTAACGCCTTAGGAAAACCACGGAATACCTTAGGCAGGATGAGTTGTCTCAATATAAGAGACTAGCCAATTTGGCTTTTAGGTAATAGGTCGATTGATTATGAATTTAGGATAGATGTAATTATTAATTAATTTAGAGTAATTAAGGGGTTCATGAGGATATGAGTGCAGGTCCGTGGCCCATTTCTTTTAGGGCTCATCCCGACATTTGTCTTAGCGCCTTAGGAAAACCACGGAAAACCTTAGGCAGGATGAGTTGTCTCAGTTTCAGAGACTAGTCAGTTGGCTGTTAGGTAATAGGTCGATTGATTATGAATTTAGGATAGATGTAATTATTAATTAATTTAGAGTAATTAAGGGGTTCATGGGGATATGGGTGCAGGTCCGTGGCCCATTTCCTTTAGGGCTCATCCCGACATTTGTCTTAACGCCTTAGGAAAACCACGGAATACCTTAGACAGGATGAGTTGTCTCAATTTCAGAGATTAGCCAGTTGGCTTTTAGGTAATAGATCGATTGATTATGAATTTAGGATAGATGTAATTATTAATTAATTTAGAGTAATTAAGGGGTTCATGGAGATATGGGTGCAGGTCCGTGGTCCATTTCCTTTAGGGCTCATCCCGACATTTGTCTTAACGCCTTAGGAAAACCACGGAATACCTTAGGCAGGATGAGTTGTCTCAATTTCAGAGATTAGCCAGTTGGCTTTTAGGTAATAGGTCGATTGATTATGAATTTAGGATAGATGTAATTATTAATTAATTTAGAGTAATTAAGGGGTTCATGGGGATATGAGTGCAGGTCCGTGGCCCATTTCTTTTAGGGCTCATCCCGACATTTGTCTTAGCGCCTTAGGAAAACCACGGAAAAACCTTAGGCAGGATGAATTGTCTCAATTTCAGAGACTAGCCAGTTGGCTTTTAGGTAATAGATCGATTGATTATGAATTTAGGATAGATGTAATTATTAATTAATTTATAGTAATTAAGGGGTTCATGGGGATATGAGTGCAGGTCCGTGGCCCATTTCTTTTAGGGCTCATCCCGACATTTGTCTTAGCGCCTTAGGAAAACCACAGAAAAATCTTAGGCAGGATGAGTTGTCTCAATTTCAGAGACTAGCCAGTTGTCTTTTAGGTAATAGATCGATTGATTATGAATTTAGGATAGATGTAATTATTAATTAATTTAGAGTAATTAAGGGGTTCATGGAGATATGGGTGCAGGTCCGTGGCCCATTTCTTTTAGGGCTCATCCCAACATTGTCTTAGCGCCTTATGAAAACCACGGAAAAACCTTAGGCAGGATGAATTGTCTCAATTTCAGAGACTAGCCAGTTGGCTCTTAGGTAATAGGTCGATTGATTATGAATTTAGGATAGATGTAATTATTAATTAATTTAGAGTAATTAAGGGGTTCATGGGGATATGAGTGCAGGTCCGTGGCCCATTTCTTTTAGGGCTCATCCCGACATTTGTCTTAGCGCCTTAGGAAAACCACGGAAAAACCTTAGGCAGGATGAGTTGTCTCAATTTCAGAGACTAGTCAGTTGGCTTTTAGGTAATAGGTCGATTGATTATGAATTTAGGATAGATGTAATTATTAATTAATTTAGAGTAATTAAGGGGTTCATGGGGATATGAGTGCAGGTCCGTGGCCCATTTCTTTTAGGGCTCATCCCGACATTTGTCTTAGCGCCTTAGGAAAACCACGGAAAAACCTTAGGCAGGATGAGTTGTCTCAATTTCAGAGACTAGCCAGTTGGCTTTTAGGTAATTGGTCGATTGATTATGAATTTAGGATAGATGTAACTATTTATTAATTTAGAGTAATTAAGGGGTTCATGGGGATATGAGTACAGGTCCGTGGCCCATTTCTTTTAGGGCTCACCCCGACATTGTTTAGCGCCTTATGAAAACCACGGAAAAACCTTAGGCAGGATGAGTTGTCTCAATTTCAGAGACTAGCCAGTTGGCTTTTAGGTAATAGGTCGATTGATTATGAATTTAGGATAGATGTAATTATTTATTAATTTAGAGTAATTAAGGGGTTCATGGGGATATGAGTGCAGGTCCGTGGCCCATTTCTTTTAGGGCTCATCCCGACATTGTTTAGCGCCTTATGAAAACCACGGAAAAACCTTAGGCAGGATGAGTTGTCTCAATTTCAGAGACTAGCCAGTTGGCTCTTAGGTAATAGGTCGATTGATTATGAATTTAGGATAGATGTAATTATTAATTAATTTATAGTAATTAAGGGGTTCATGGGGATATGAGTGCAGGTCCGTGGCCCATTTCTTTTAGGGCTCATCCCGACATTTGTCTTAGCGCCTTAGGAAAACCACGGGAAAACCTTAGGCAGGATGAGTTGTCTCAATTTCAGAGACTAGCCAGTTGGCTCTTAGGTAAAATGACTCTATGAATCGATGGATGCACCGCCACTGTTTATAATAACTTGGCTAAGCGTGTAAGTTGCAACCTGCTGTCACGACTGATAGTCAGCAACTAGAAGTCAGCTCGCTTGGCGGGAAAAGTGATTAGGATCAATTGTTTTCCCATTGTACGCCAAAATCGCGTACTATACATTCTAGGGCTAATAGAGTTTACTTGAAACATTTCCTCTTACGGTCTTACTAATAAAAACTCTTTATACAGACGTTTAACTATCCTATACTTATACAATGAGTAGCTCGTTTATAAGTCGTGTGTAAATTCCTTACTAATAATCACTACATACCTCGTGTATAACAGTATAGCTGTTACACAACTACGTCATAGTTTCGTCATTACTTCATTCCGAATGGTAATAGAATATCTGTGGTTCTCTATTGCATCCGGAAGAGCGCTCTAGTATTCCATGTTAAGTATCGATAGTACAACTGATTCTCATCGATTACCACACTATATTTTGGTCAAAGAGTACAAGCTACAGCAATATTATTCTAATTATTCTGCGTTGTTTGGTTTGTTCTTCTGTGGTTACCAGGCAACCATCATCATAAAATGACAGTCGATACGAACAGCTGTTAGAGGGGCGGCCATTTTTTCTCTATATACAACGCTTAAACAAGGGGTTTCGTGTATATAACTACTGCAAAGCAATTCCCATTGTATAGTTACAGACTGTTTGAACGTCCATCGCTTATGCACGGTTTATTAGTAACGTTTTCTGTCTCAGCTCTGCATAAGTCTCGTATAAAAACTATACACGGTTTATTAGTAAGACCGTTAGTAAATAACTCTCGGTATTACTGGTAGATTGACATGCTGCTTGCTTCTGCACTAATTAATGGCGAACCGATTGGATACGTAATGGGTGAACTGTAAAGTATTGAAGAAGTTGGAAAGGAAGAGATTTATTACAATAAGAGAGGATGTCAGGACTTCTTTGATTTACGATAGTGGTTTGAGTAGTCTTCATATTAGCATTTTTACTCTTTCGTACGTAATTTCGATGATTGTAGAAGTGTTGAATGCTCCTATCTTTCTCTCCTTCTTTAATTTATCATCTTCATCTGTCGGAAGCAGCGCTGGGAGACAGCTGGGTAATTGAAGATTCGGATTTTGACTGCCTGACGCAGGACTTTGACACGCGCCGAGATCTGATTGCGGCATCACTCTGCTTAATTAACTAATAGCCGTGACGCTTTACTCTGCACATCTTAACTCCCCGGCCTAAATAAATCTTCGTGTAACAGAAGACGAGTGGGACCCTTAATCACCGAGCTACTTCCATTACTGTTCACCACTTCGTGGCCAAGCATTGCTTAAAAGCGGATTATTTCAATAGTTCACAGAAGTTCTAAGAGAAAGGTACGCTTAAGAAAAAGAAATGAAAATCTTATCCTACTTTAACAGTTTGGATCTCAGTCTTTTATATAACCATTTCACAATGTCCGTGGATTAAATGAAATACGAGTAGTAACTTATAGTTGTAAAGTGCTTAAGTTTTGCATGTATGTATGTATGTATGTATGTATGTATGTATGTATGTATGTATGTATGTATGTATGCATGTATGTATGTATGTATGTATGTATGTATGTATGTATGTATGTATGTATGTATGTATGTATGTATGTATGTATGTATGTATGTATTTATTCACACTGCAATGGGTATATACTCGGTGGCAGTGGTAACTATTTACACTCAATAAAGACAATAATAAACACAATTAATAAAAAAAATACAATTAATAATACTACTAATAATTAATATTAACAATAATAATAATAATAATAATAATAATAATAATAATAATAATAATAAACAGGGAACATCCTAAATTAAATGAAGCACGATCACTTAAAATAACATTTAGAGTAAATCTAATTTGTATCTTAAATCTAAGTTCGAACTAAAACCCACGAGTATGATATGTTCATATCTGCACAAGTACCTTTCAACACTACACTCATTTCGCTGTCAACTCACTCACTGCACTGGAACTACGACACATTTCACTAATTCTATCCTGATTTCACTAACACTTCAAAAAACATTTCACTGTTCAAATACTTTGCACTGCCACTATAAACTATAAAGCTTCATTGACAGGAACACGTTTCACTTACACAACACACTTCACTGACACAACACACATCACTGACACAACATAATTCTTCACTGATACAACACTTCAATAACAAAATATCAATTACACCCTCAAAATACAAAATACCTTTTATTAGTAAAGTCCTTAAGCCTATTTTTAAATGCTTAAGCCTATTTTTAAATCCTTAAGCCTATTTTGCTGATAGAAGAGGAGACGATACTAAAGGATATGCTACTCGAGCTAAATGACAGTTGTGAGCAGTATGGGATGAAGATAAATGCCAACAAGACGAAGACCATGGTTACCGGAAGAAAAATAAAGAAGGTAAGCATGCGAAATCGAAACGAGGCAGTAGAAAAAGTGGACAGCTTCAAACATTTGCGATGTACTATAAGCAGTAACATGAGCTGCAGCCATGAAGTCAAAGGAAGCTTTTAATATAAAAATGAGAATCTTTTCTGGTCCATTACTGTGTGTGATTTTCTTCAGATAGCCTACAATGGACATGAAATTATAAGATGAAGATGTAGATGTGGAAGTAGGATTTCGCACTTTATTTAGTACTTCATGGTTACATTATACACTAAACCGAGAACTAAGAACTACGCAATATGTGTGGAGACAGCTAGCAATGCTTATGTATTCACACTACAGTGAGACATATGATGCTAGACAGTGGAGCCATCTCTGTATAGATAATTAAAACACGAATTTTATTACGCCATACGGAAGACAGTTTGATCAAAGACCTTGTATATAATACTATACAAGCTATTAGGGTTTGATATACGCTAATGTTACATAAATTTGAACATCTGACTTTCTATTAATTGTTTAATTTCATTCACGTAATACAAATTTTATAGGCTACAAATAGATTAGGTTACCTGTGGGAGCGGGACCAATGTCAACTATGCCTTATTTCGACCGCTACTCTGTGATACAGGAAAGCATTTTACATAGCTCGACAAACGCATTCTCGCTGTATTGTGTGTAACGGGACTAAAGCTGCATCTACACAGTTCAATATTACATGTGTGAACGCGTGCGATGTGGGAAGAATATTGAAATAATCAAGTTTAAAACGTACATTCAATTAATATGCATCAAGATTTTGTGTTTTCTTAATGGTGCGCCGTTTTGAACGTCGTCTTTACTGCGTAAATATATTAATTAATATTAAATATTAATCGTGCATTCATTTCTTTGAATGCATAAAGTTGAAAGAAAAATTTAATCGTGTAGATACATCCTAATGGATTCATGCTCAACGATTTACGGGGAAACAGTTGGCGACACAAACTAAACAAAGGAACGACCATGCGATAAATCTAGCTGCAAAAATTAGCGCGAGGTATGACTGTGATTGGTTGGAATTCAAAATTTCGTTGAACATCATTGGTGGAAAATGGAATGACGTCATATAAACGAAATAGTCGGCATAATTAACTAAATTCATAATTCATTTCCATTCGACTGTGAGGGAGTGGCGACACTGCCTTCTTGATCACACGAAGGCAATTGTTGCGGGAAAGAGGAAAACCGTGTCTGCTTGCGCTGCTCATTTGAAGTAGTGACTGAAAATATGCTCACATCGTTGCCAGATGCCTAACGTGTGTAATGCTGAACGATGAAATGTAGAAATTTTCTTGTATATATTATAACGAAAAAAAATTGTCACATTTTATTTGAAGAAAGAGATATTATTCGTGCGAATTCTGCATGAAACCTTTTTTTTTTTCTTTTGGTTGAAAATATCGTGATTATGAAGTAATTTCGTGAATTTATATCATTTTCACGAAAATTAGCGTATATATTTCACTTCATTTTGGACTTTCATTAAGAAATTTGTATTTTCCATGTATAAAATTAAGTTTTTAACACATTTTGCATATATTGTTAATACCAAAAGATTACACCTCTACTTAAAGGCCTGATGGCCTTAACTACACCAGAATAAATAAATAAATAAATAAATAAGAAAAATAATAATTTTATTTGGATGATAATAATGGTACACTTTTGGTTGGCACTCCCGATGAAGCAAAAGCTTGTCGCCGGGAATGGAGTTTACATTAAATAATTAAAAAGTAATTAAAAAGTAATATTACATGCTTACGCGTACACTAAAATAATTATACATCTCGATTACACAACTTTCAACGCTGTATCACTTCGGAATATGTATTATATGTCTTTCTTGTGTTTAATTCTATCGTACCTGGTTTACATGTTTCGACCAGTTCTGAGGATGACCCATAATAGGTCGAAACATGTAAACCAGGTACGATAGAATTTAATACAAGAAAGTCATATAATACATATTCCGAACCTAAAATAAGTATTTAATTGTTTAATTTAATTAATCAAATATAATTAAGCAAAAGTAAAGCGAGAAATATCAAAATAATAATACAAGAAATAATAATACAAGAAATGCAATGAAATTATATCAGGTAAAACACAGAAGAGTTGGTTATCTGGAAAGTAAAAGGGGCGATGGTCCCTTTAAACCAGTGGTCGTCAGCACTCGCTGAAATGTGCAAAGGGTACGCGGTGCTGTCCCGTGTGCACCGTCGTGCAACACTGAGAGATAGCATACCCGCTAGCAGCTACGGAGTGGACCCTAGTGCACTGTGTTCTCCGCGGGTAAGAGACTCTAGCCCCAGCGTGCTCTGTGCTGACGACCCCTGCTTTAAACAATAATAAAGTAAAATGAAAAAGTATTAAATAATACAATTGAGGACCGTTTTGCAAAACTTGCTAACTCCAAAATTTGCAAAATTGAGATTTTGATGGATTCGTTAACATAAGGCAGGCCTCTACATGATGTTCAAAGCGTCTTAGTAAAATTGGGTTATTTCTCTTCATTGTAGTGTGTCAAAGTGTGATCGTTTTTTCAAAGCTTGCTTTCTGCTATAAGTGAGAGATACAGCAAAACTTGCTTACTATAGTGTTTTGTCTCTTCTGTAAAATTTAGTTTTTTCAGTTAGCAAGTTTTGCAAAAACGGTCCTCAATTGTGAAATAAATACAAAATATTATGCAATAATATAATGGAGTAATATATTAGGCCTATATACATAAATGTTATTTTAGTTCTATTTGATTTATTGAATTTCGAAATATTTATAACATAATTTTTTTCAAAAATTTCATATAAAAGAGAAATATCAAAAAATGAAAAATAAAAATACTGAAATATATATATATATATTATTAGAATACTAATCAGGATTCAAAATCAGTTGAAGTGCTTGCTTTTTAAATAATTTGTTATTGGAAGAACTAGTTTTGAATGTTTTTAATGAAGTTATACAATTTGGGGCCGAAATTTGAGCCATGTATTAGTCCTGCTTCAGAATTGCATTTGGGTTCAAACGAAGGACGTTATACATTATATTTACACTGGTCAAAAAAAGTTAAGCATAATTAGGCATATAACTGTTTTTATTAATTAAAATAAAATACATAAATTATAATTGGGTTTCTTGGTTCCACAGAATAAACTTAAAAGTAGAAATACACTATTTGTTAACAATGGACTCAATATGAAATGAAAAAGTTGCATTGTTTGGAAACAACGGAAAAGATAAGGGAAGTTGAAATTCGTACATCATCAAAGAAAAGGAGATGGTGCTTTCAGTACCCTGTTTAATAACGTGTTGGTCCTCCACGAACCCTGAGGCACTCTTGTATGCGACAGGGCATACTCAGTACCAATGCATCTAAGCTCTCCTGAGGCAAATTGTCCCATTCTTCCAAGGCAGCATTCCTGAGTTCTTGAATCGTTAATGGGTGATATGGACGATTGGAAATGGCTCTCCTGAGAAAGCTCCATGCATGCTCTATGCAGTTCATATCCGGTGAGCATGCTGGCCAATCCATTCTTCGGATCCCATGTTCTACCAGATACCGCTGCACACTATGAGCACGATGAGGCCGAGCATTATCGTCCTGTAGAGTGAACCCTTCTCCTACAGTCTCTGCAAAACCACTTACTATGGGTTGGAGGATGTTGTTCTCATACACGGCAGCAGTCATGTTTCCCTCTATTGAAACCAGTGGTGTGCGGCGGCCAAACATGACACCTGCCCAAAACAAGATTGAACCACCAAACTGTTGGTGACGTTCCATGGTCATTGAGGGATGATTTCGTTCCCCTGTTCGTCTCCATACGCGAATAGAGTTGTTGTCAGGGTGTAGGCCCATTCTCACTTCGTCTGAGAATAAAGTTCTGGTCCATTGGTCTCGTGTCCAATTCTCATGTGCTCTAGCCCATCTTGCACGAGCACCTCTGTGATGTGGACGGAGTCATGGTGGAAACATAGTAGAGGTGTGGGACAAGATGTGCGTGTTTTCGTTCAGTCTGCGCATGACGTCACCTTTACTGCAGGCCGCACTCGAATGACACAGTCAACATAACAGATTGTTGATGGTTAGATCTGCGTCCATAGATTTAAATGAATAAATAAAAATCATGGTTTGTGTATTCAGTAAATATTGACAGTATAGGCTATAATAGGGTCTACCTTGAAGTGATAACATTATAAAATAGAGAACAATAAATTAAATTCAAGAGTCAAGAAATAATGTAATACGGTAGTGCAACGTTAATAATTGCCTTCTGTAATATACACGTACTTTTATAATAATTATAATACATTATGCTACAAATATGCACAAAATTAGGCCCATATATCACACAAATTATATTACACATGAATTCAAGTACAATAGGAACTACCTTGAAATGATAACGTAATAAAATTATGATCTATTACATATTAAACTTAAGTTTCAAGAAACAATGTGATATGGCAGTGTGTCATTAATAATATTGCCTTCTGTAATATACACGTGGTTTTATAATAATTACAATACAATGTGTAATAAATATATACATACTTAGATCTATACAGTTATTTATAACATACATTATTTTGTACATGAATTCAAATACTTTTGAACCTTCATTAACATATGTATATGAATTTCTTGGAATAATTTGTCATTATAGTAAACAAATATTTTTATATATTCAGGCTATTGGAGACATAATATAGTCTACTACATTATTTACCTTATTATTCCACACACGACATAATATAGTTTCACCATTATAAATCCCACTCTGTTAAGTAAATACTTATTCTTATGCAATCTTTTTCATTTTCTTTATAATATTTCTCTTTGAAATTCCAGACATTTTTATTATTTTATTAATTTCTTTAATTCTAATAAATGTTCTTGTTCTAACCAATGTCGTAATTACTTCTGGCGGAAGAGGAGAACTCATTTCTGCTTCGTTTTTCATGGCAGAATTAACCAAATTTAGTCTTTTTTATTATAAATTTCTCATGAGAAACAGAATCTCCGTGCACATCTGAGAATATACTTCAATAAGCATGGCAACCAATTGTAGAGCCTTAGAAGGGAGAATTAAGTTTCCACGGGACACCGTAGTAATCCAGTCTTTTTGATTAGCAGAAGTTGACAATTTTGTGGGAATTCCAAGATTCGGGTATTGCTCCATATGTTTTGATGCAGCATATCCTGCAATATATTTTAATCCTTCCTGGGATATCCGCTGTCTTGCAGAGATTTCATATATTTTTTCTGGGAGGCCTATATTTTCCTTAGGATCTCGATCGTTGGTAAATTTAACCGCTTTCAGAATGCCTTTAAGAAATTCTGCCGTTGCACATAGTTCTTTCTGCAGATTATAATTGACTTCTGATTGGCTTGTACTAGGACCCACTATTAATGCCTCTTCTTCCTAAAGCAGATCGGAAGTGTTTTTGTTCTCACAAAACTGAGATAATGGATTTCGACCTAGTATGTACCACTTCAGTCTGTTTAAAATCTAAAGCAGAGGGATGATCGTTTGTTCTACCCATGCTTCTAATTTCCGAAAAAAAGTTTTCTACCAGATCTTGGTTAAGTTTTCTTGTGATGATGTATTCAATTTTGTACTTGTACCTCTTTGCCTCATACAACAATGTTAATGATTTATTATTTATTAGAATCCCATCCTGATAAGGTAATTTCCTGTTTGCTTCTCCTACTTTAACTGTGGTCATGAAGTCATTCATTTCTGAGAGTATAATATTCTGATCTTGAAGGTTTATTCCGTAACTATGCAGCCCACGGTGGGTACCGAATTTAGAAACGGTATTAAATAAATCAAACCAATCATTAGTTAATTTTATTGCCTTTGAAGTTTCTTTCCATTCATTTGATCTCAACAGGTCGTTTTCACCACACCATTTCAAAGCCTTTGCAACTCTGTTGGAAAATAATTGTGCTGCCAAACTAACCTTTTGTCTTTGGGTACCACAGACACTTAAGTGTAACGGAGTTAACTTGTAAGCTAATTTTGTATCAGAGGACGAGGATGCACGTAAAAGTTCATGAATTGGTTCTGATGAAATGTCCAATCCGTTCAAGTTGAAACCATGATCTAAAAAGTGATTCCTGTGTAATTTCAATGAATGTGGAGCGTCTGAAAACAAAACAAATATTTCTCGAGTTGAATCATTTGGATTAGGAAAATTGCAATTTAGTTTGGTAGAAATTTTCAAATCACGCCACAATTTTCTGTTACTTCCACCTAAATCGCTAACTGTGGCCACAACTTGAAAACCACTGCCTTCTAACTGGCAAATTATGTCTGTTAGGATTTCTTTTGTCATTGTCTGATCATATTTATAGTATACGGGCTGCTTCCACATTGCAAACAAACCACGTGCAAAAACAACCTGCACTGCCTTATGAGGTCCAATTATTTGTTCTTCCCTACTGTCAAAAGAAATGTCCTCATTTAAATACATTTCATCAAATGCTAATACTGTTACACGATCTAACTCCGACATATTTGTAGCTCTCGCCTTCATTAATTTTAAGACATCATGAAGTACACCTTCCTCAAGCGATAATTGTTTTACTGCCCATTTTCTCAGAGTTAACAAATCAGGTAACGGGTAATTTAATTTTGTTCTTAAGTATCGGTATGTTTTTGGACTTAGGTTTCGAAGTGTTATTGCAGTACCGTAATCTTCTACAGACCATTTCACCCTATGCTTTTTATTCAAAAGAGCATCAATTTGCCCAATAGTGAAAAATGGTTTCAAAATTTCAGCCACTTTAGATTTAACTTCTGTTTGTCTAATGTTTTTCAATGAAATTACATCCTCATGTAATTTTCTTTTGTCTTCTTCATGTTTCCTGTTGGCAGCTGTCAATTCCTTAATCCTCGTTTGTAGAGAGTAATTCTTCTCTTCTAATTCTTGAATTCTTTGTATTAGTATTTGGCATTCCTCTGTGACAGTAGACTCAGTGGCTCCGCGATTTTCCATTGTTACATTAGTGCTGGATGCTCCTGTTGCGCTGAAAGTTAACAGGTACAGTAGCCTACATGCAATCAGGGGCGTATTTAGGCCTCGGCAGACTAAGCAGCTGCCTAGGACGGCAGATTTGAGGGAGCGACTTTTAAGCTATTACTGTTAATTTTTTATATGTTTTTAAAATTTTATTCATAACTCTTTTAAAGAGTACATGAACTTAAACGCACAATGAAAAGGATATGAATAACATTGGCAGCAATCAGTTCAAATTATGTATTGTAATTAATGTCTAGTTAGGTTTATTAAAGAAACTGTACTCAACGCAATGAGCTGCGATCGCTGTCTGCAGTGAAGATGACGTCACACGTCTCGGCCGCTATCGCAACAGCATGCGCAGTCCCAACCTTTACTATGTTTCCACCATGGACGGAGTGCTGGAGTCTTGAGTGGTCTTCGAGCATACAACCCTATGTCATGAAGTCTATTGCGCACAGTTTGGCTACTTACAACAACACAGTGGCTTCGCGCAGGTCATGGCGCAGAGTTGTAGCTGAGGCTATAGGGTTCCTACGTGCAGATAACCTTACATACCGGTCCTGACCTGGTGTTGTTTTGCGTGGACGGCCTTTGCGAGGTCGATCTGCTATTGACTGGGTTTCCTGGAACTTTCTCCACAGTCTGGAGACAATACTCTGATTCACATGAAGGATGTTAGCAACATCAACTTGTCTCATGTTTTGTTCCATCAAAGTGATGATTTTGATGCGGTCTGCCATTGTAAGGGTGTTCCGAGCCATTGTACTGCACTATGAAGCACTATGAAGCAAAATGACACTGACTGAACTTTGCTCGAATTACAGGCTTTTCTTTACTAGCCGTGATTTGGACGTTACCTAGTGATGCAGACTAAAACAATGAAAGAGTTTGAATTGGTAAACATAACACGTGCCACATAAAACCAAAAGAAACATAAATATCAGGTATTATTGGGTAAACTGGAAATATGCTCAACTTTTTTTGACCAGTGTAATAGTGATAAGAAAAATCAAAATCTTAATAATATTTCATTGTTACGACTTTTACGTCTGTTCCCTCGCTCTCAAATATTGGAAGACACTAAGAAGTTACACATACGTGAAATGTAAATACATTTATTGTTCTACAGTTCGGTTTTGATATACGAATCTCTTGCTATGTGCCATGTTTCCATAGTAACTGCTTTCTGGATAGATTATAGAGTATAACTGGCAATCTCTATTGTCCTGGGGGCGTACTGGAGCAAGACTCCCATGCGCGGGCGTAACTTGCAGAAACAAACAGTTAAGTTCTTCCGGGCTTTAATGAGTATCTCCATGTATCGAGTCCCGCAGATAGCACAGCTCAGCTCCTTTGTTGGAGCGTCACTTATTTGTCTTGATATCACGGGCTGTATAAACACTTGCTTCTAACGAGGGAATTTGTAAATTTAATGGAATCCCGGCGAAAACAACGACAATAAAATATGCAGCACTAAAACACTGGGACATTTTAATGAACCCCTTCTTGTTTTGTAAAAAATATAGCCCGCTGGGTGGACTCTAACTTTTTAGAACTCAGCAAGTGTTCCCAGCTTGTTTTTAACGGCATCCTTAGTTGTGGTTTCTGCAAGCCTGGACGGTTTTCCTTGCAGCAATTCCTCTCGTAGATTATTGCATGAACAATTGTATTTAGTTCACGTCCACTACTGGTAACACCTAATCGTTATACAAGTACAGTATCCGAGTATGTATATATATATATATATATATATATATATATATATATATATATATACTGATTTATTTCCTTATTTGTTTATTTACTTCATTTTTTTACATATTTATTTATTCATACATTCATTCATTCACTCTCTCATTCATTCATTCATTCATTCATTTTATTCTATTTATTTATTTATTTATTTATGTATTTATATAATAATAATAATAATAATAATAATAACAATAATACAGTAATAATAATTATTTATTTATTTATTTATTTATTTATTTATTTATTTATTGATTTATTTATTTATTTATTTATTTATTTATTTATTTATTTATTTATTTATTTATTTATTTATTTATTAGCCGTACCCGTGCGCTCCGCTACACCCGCTAGAAATAAATATAAAGTAATTACATAATTAAAATAGGACATTTTGATCCAGGGAACATTCGTGTTTGATAGAAGGATAAATCGTTTAACATGTTACTTAATTTAAATTGTATTTAAAAAATTAAAATGCGATCATTTTGATCCAGAGACCACTCATTTGGTCATAAAAATTATTTTAGGAAATACAGGAAACGAATGTACAGAATAGCCTATCAAGTTTTCTGTGCATAAGAAGCTATTTTAATCTTACCTGTCCTCGATTCACTCAGAAGTTACTGCAATAACATTATAGCATTATGTCCATCTAGAGAAACTACACTTTCCAATGGTGAATTAATAATTAATTATACAAATCGGTTAATTTAGCTTCCGATATTACTTCATACAAACACAGAAACATTCTCTGTAGGCTATGTTTCATAGCTTTCGATTGTTGTTGTCCAAGGCCCCTTATAGACGAAGTCATTTGTTTTTTATTTCATTACACCGCCTTAAAATAATGGCGTGGTTATTGTGATTTTTAAACTCATTTATCTCATTAAATATCGGTCATATCAAAATTTTGCATAGAATAAAACTTATCGGAAATTATTTTTAAAGAAACTTTTGTTATGTAACATGTTTCACAAAAATCAATAATAAGCGAGATATTTCGATTTATTTAATTCAAGCCCCCTTATAACCCCTCTTTTAAATAAAATATTTTCAATGCCATATAGCCTAAATTCTAAGTTACAACGAACTTAATTTATATTCCAATTTTCATATAAATCGGTTCAGCCATTATCGCGTGAAAAGGTAACAAACATCCAGACAGACAGACAGACATACAAACAAAAATTTCAAAAAAGCGATTTTCGGTTTCAGGGAGGTTAATTATATATGTTAGGACCAATTATTTTTGGAAAATAGAAAATTACCAGAAAAATTTCGGCTACAGATTTATTATTAGCATAGATTTATTCTGGCGAAATTAAGGTCATCAGACCTTCTTTTCCACTTAGCCAGAAATAAAAGAAGCTGATACAATTTACAATAATACTTACTTCTCTAATTGAAATGTGTATATAGCTGTAAAAACTTCCAAGACGTATGTACAAACGTGTCTTAATTATGGAAGGAAAAGATAAATTGCCAGGTTGTAAGATATATAATTCCCAGAACTAAGTTTGTCACGACGTGCTTAGAATGGAACATTTTTGTTTGAGCAGCGATTATCAGTCGAGCTGTTTTCAGCAAACTTCATCCTCCTGCTGGCGAAACTTCACCTCTTTGAAATCCCGTCACCTGAACCGCGATCCTGTGCCAATTATCAAAGCCTCTTTTATATCCTGTAACGTGACAACATCGGTTAACTAAATTTTCAACTTAACGAGGTGTTAAAACTGACTCCCGCGTCTCATACACGATTTAGTTCGTTGTCTTTGTCTTTTCTTATTTGAGCGTGGAAGAAACGATGTCCAAAATTTGGTGAGACGCTTTCCCTTTAACGTGCTTCATTAAAGAACACAAAGTGTTTCGAGGCGTTGCTCTGAAATAGGAAAAAGGTCGTTATACTTGGAATAATACTACCACAGTCTACTATATACAGTCGCGAAGCTCAATATGTAGTAAAAATGCAAATATGGGTAGTTGCCCACCACTAGGATCGCTACTATCGCCTCATCATCGCAGATCTCTCTCCTAGCAGACGACAAAATATGTTACACTTTCGTTGTCGTGTTCTTTTGGAAAAATTAACACCTTCCTTCCATTATTGAAATATTAAACGCATAAAGTTAATTTATTATTTTAATTAAGTATATTAAATTCCACCATAAACTCGAAGATACCTGCAAGAAATATGTTAATATTAAGTTATTTTTGTTTGTGCAAAACGAACTGAAATTTACTATAATCGCTTCATTCATTCAAGATTATAGCGATAATTAACTATGAAACCAATAAATATTAATTTGCATTTCCCTTTACAACAATAATAATGGAAATATGAATTAATGGAGTAACTTACGTGTACCGGTACTTGTAGTGTAGGCTTACGTAGTTAACAAAGTGGGATGAGGTTAAGCAATAATAATCCCACCAGAATTGGAAATAAAACGTGATCAATAAATTTTATTGTAACAGACTTTTTCTACGTCTCTAGTAAAGCAACAAATAAAAATAACAACAAAATTAACAGTTATAATTAAAAACACATCCTTTGAAAAAAAAAAAGTAGGCCTAAGCAATAATAATCCCACCAGAATTGAAAATAAAACGTGATCAATAAATTTCATTAAAACAAACTTAATAGCTTCAATTGAAAATATATCCTCTGAAAAAAAAAGTAGACCTAACCTTTATTTCTCTATAAATTTAGCAGCGTAAGTGACAGAACTTCAACCGGTATCTAATGTCCTTTCGGTTAGACTGAAACATTTCATTGTGAAATTTAAGGATATAATGTATTCTAACAGTCACAAAGAACTTCAAAATTAAGAGTTTTGTTTCTGCACAGCATTCTTGTGGAAACCGAGGAACCTTTCTGAATCTTTCGGAAATCGGACAAAGGATAACTCTGGCCTCTTTCTCTTACTGTTGCTACAATTTATAGCACTACAAACGTCGCCTCCTTGTCCCATATTATTATTCCAATTATTATATTTTAGCCATTAACATTTTCATTACAACCAATAACGAACATTTCACAAGCATCAATGTGAAATACGCAACGAGCTAGCACTCGATAGAAATACGACACAGCCCAAAGTCGACCATGGACAGTCTATTGTTTCTAGTTGCTAACCGCTTGGAGCGCTTTATCACGAGATTTGCAAAAAAACACCTCAAGCTTCGCGACTGTATATAGTAGACTGTGATACTACCGCAGCTTTCTCGTGTGTTATTTTATTCACATTGTGACTGTCGCGTCGACTCTTTATTGACCCCGATTTGCAGTGGAAGAGTGATTAGTTTGCAATCTGAATTTTCAAGGTTCGATGTATCAATCCTGTGGCCGGGAGGAAAAAGGTCTTAAGTAAAAATTTTATTCTTTTCAGGAGAGCAGTAGAAAGATTGAAATTGGTGTCAATTATAGAGTTCTTTTAATGAAGAGGTTTTTCTTGAATATTATTTGTTTATATTTCTTCTAAAATAGGTAAACTTGCTCATTTAACAATTTCCTCGATTATTTCCAAAAATAGAAGCACTTAAGCCCTTAAGACTAGAAGCCAAACTGAGTAGAAGGGACTATTAAGGGGAGGCAGAGGTGAAATTTTCGAACAAAACTGAAGAAAAAATGAAAATTTGGTTTTTTTCCATTTTTATTATCTTTATTTTCATATTCCGATGTTAGTTTTTGATTTTGTGCCCTTAAAAGTATGAAATTAAAACCAAGATAACTGTATTACTATATTATTCCCATAATAAACTAATACTTATCATTATTTATACACCTTCTCTGAACATATAAATAAAAAGTAATATTGAAAATTTCTTACAATATGGTGCATGGAGCATTTTATATCAAACGGTATAAAGTTTTATAAAATTATTAATATTTACAGAACGATTGTAGTTAGAAAGTTGAAACTTGGTATGTGCATTACTAATAACATACTTAGTATCCATGATCAATTTCAAACAAATTGGATAAATTTTGTGGATTTTGAAATATTCACCTCTGCCTCCCCTTAAACATAAGACCTTTTTTATGTCAAAATAAATGAAAAATTAAATTATTAGGAATGCTAAATGGGTCTTAAACAATTATAGGACTGTTTACCCTGGTGCTTAAAGTTTTAAACGGAAAGGGCATCAGTATGTGATAAAATGGCTAAAATACAAGTTAGACCTTCTTAATAGGGAAGCATGGAAAGTAAAGATGTGGTGATTTATAAGGAATAAAGTATTAAATATTCTTAAGTCCTTTATTCTGTGTGTGCTCGATTCAAAAAGTACTTAGGACATTTGGTAACGCTCTATAAATCCAGTCAGGAGTCTTATTTGACTTTAACCGTTTTACCAGATTGTAGAGAATTGTTTCCGCTTTCAGAATATATGAAAGTCTCATTTTCACAAAAAATTGACTGAAGACCTTTTTCCAACCGGCCACAGAATCCTTTTCTTTGATTTCATTCAAGATTTCCTTTCAAATGTCTCCTGCCATCCACTCACTCATATCTCCATGGATACATATCTCTGCTATTTTTCGATCCATTCATCTATCCAGGCACTTCATTCATAAACCAATTCCATGCAGTTTTATACTGTATATAGACCTGTATTTGTTAACAAATTTACTTTGTTTTATATTGGGTAGTAAGAATAAAGCTTAAGTACTTTCTCAAGGTTTGTACTTATGAGTATGAGACTTCCTGTGATTATATACTCGTAACCACTAGAACATACTCATTTCCGTAAGAATAAAGACATTCTACCTAACGCGAATATGTACTCATGTCTACAGCCTTCTTGATCGTTTAAAAATTAGTATATACTCGTGTTACCTATCCTCTTTGACCACATCGCACCGTGATACTCAGTTTTGTTACAGACTTTCACATGCTATCGGCGTGCTGTAGTGGTTAGTGTTTTGTTTTTCATAAATTTTGATAATGGATAAATTAATTAATTAATTCATTCATTCATTAAATAAAATAAAGTAAATAATTAAATAAATAAATTAAATAAACTAATAAGTAATCAATTAAATAATTAATTAAATAAATAAATAGTTAAATAAATACATAAAATAAATTAATTAATTAAATAACTAAATAAATTACTTAATTAAATGAATTAAATAAATAAATGTATTAAATAAATAAATAAGTAAAAAAGTAAATAAATAATTAAAAGAATAAATTAAATTAATTAAATATAAATAAAATAAAATAAATTAATTAAATATACTAAATAAACATAGGGCTCAAACATAATAATATACAGAGAGGACATAAAGTGTCGATCCTTTTTCTAAACTCTTAATGGTTTTTGCCACATCTGCAAATTTGTTTGTAATGATTAACACATTTTCATATAGTTTTATTGAAAGAAACGATTGTGCATTTTTTATGGAAGAGCTATTTTCAGTATAACAGGGTTGCTTTAACGATTACAATACCCAAATTTCAATGGAATTTTGTCTATTAAATTTCTCCAATAACGTATTTACTGTAGCAGCAAGTGACGTTTCTAACATTATTGAAGTTCACGTAGCCGTAGACTACTGGGTGTTCAGTCCAAAGTGTGTCATGGCTCACTGTATGCCGTCATATGGCTAGTCGATGAGCCTAGAGAATTCAATCTTCCTACACTTCCGCAGAGGTGTATTACCTATGTGTCAGAGAAGTTGCCTAGCAAGTACGGTGTTCATTCTGAAGAGCACTTACTGATATGTACGGTAATGCCAGTAGTGGCAGGAATGTGAACTGTTTGGAAACATGTACTGAGGTGGGTTTTTTCTTACTGTCGGGATATGGGGAGAGGGTTAAGACGATTACTTACGTATTTGTTGACATTAACTTCGACGGTCAACATAGATACGGAGCATTTGATTTGTGTTGTGGAATGTTGCCGTACGCAACCGATGCTGACAAATACCCTGCGTACGACTTGGGCGCGCAAAACACAGTTCGAAAGAGGTTATGGTAGCACACAGACCGTACAGACCGCCATCTGTTGCTACGACGTTCAAGTTATACCGTACACGTTCTCAAGTTCAGATTGAACGCCTTGATTAATAGGCAGCTACTCTGACATAAAAGCTGAAACTCGCTTCAAATCGCTGACTCACAACAGTGACGTCATGACACACCTTGAAATGAACACCCAGTAGAGTATGAACACTGAACAACTACAAAATAACATTAACCTGTCCCTATTGCCGTCGTACCAGAGACTGTATCAGTTTATGACGTATGACTTCACGCATAACTATGCTCGTGGTAGGTAACTTGATTTCTTCTCAGTGGATACATGCCCTAGCTAGTGATAAGCAACTTATGGAGCGCCTTGTGTCTCTCTCATTTCCTTTCAACTCTTCTCCTTCCATCTCGCCATAGCGTTCTGAAGCGATGGAAGCGGCGAAGCAAACGAAAAGTAGAAAGTCGGTCTAATTAGGCAGTTGTGTTTCCAGGACTTGAGTTCATACCCAATTGGAACATTCATTAACACAGAGAGAGAGAGAGAGAGAGAGAGAAGTGGAAGACGGAAAAGGAGAGAAGAACTCGTCACATTAATATAAAAAACTTGCAAATACTCTCAACTTTTACAACGTTTGTTTTTCTACCTTGTGCAGTGTACACTGAGGACTAGAACAAAAACCAATTTCAAAATACATTGAAGTTTTCTTCTATAGCGATGAAAGGTACAGATACATTTTGATTATTATTTAAATGCCTGTCACTTAAAATTGATAAAAGTTTTTCTATTTCCAACAATTCCTCTATAAAGGATCTAAAAAAATTAAAATAAGTTGAAGCAAATATCTTACATTGGAAGAAGCTCAAAATATGTTTTTAACAGAGAAAAATCTTAATTTCGTCTGCTACGCTTAATAGTTCATCAGAACTTTCAGATAATATATCCCTCTGTTCTTCAGGATTAACTTAACAAAATCACTTATTTTGCTGTTCAATAACATGCTTGACAAAGATTTGTTGTCGAGTGTGTTAACTTAGAAGATATTACTAATGTTTTTAGAATGAAAAAAAAACAACATCTGTGCCTTCAGCTAGTTTTTAAATTACTATTACACTTTTAATACGTCATACTACTTTTGACCAATAAAACGGTACGAAAGGACGTATTTCAACTAATCATGGCTGCTTATCGCACAATTTTATCGCGTCCCTAGCATTTGTTTAATTTTATTGCGTCCCTAGCATTTGTTTCTTTGTTTGCCAACATTACAAACTGCGTTGGTCTTGACGTAAAAAAAAATTACAAACCACTCCAGTCGATGAACAGCAGTTTCAAATATGACTCGCATTGGCATTCAAGAACAAGCATTAATAAAGATCACTGGTCATACCTATGCATCTTCCCTGAAATCCTATTTACTAATAAATGAAGAGCACCATTCGGAAATCCTGAATAAGTTGAGGAATACGCCATGTAGGGCTACATCAACGAGTTCCACTTCTTTTACGCACACGTCCAATATAACATCAATTGAACCACTAACCACATTCAAATTTTAAAATTGTACACTCAATAATTATTCCTTTTAAAATCATTCATGTTTATTTTTATGTCATCGTCGTTAATTAAAACTTTTCTAACACTTGTATATATTATTTAGGTTATGTTAAAGCTTCCGCTATATGATATTATGAATAGCCACGTATCAGAGATTGTTTAATATTAAGATTTATTGAAAATCATCTGTCAAGTGACGTTGATTACTGGGATCCGGATAATTGAAGTGGAATGCAAATGTTTTAATAAAAATGAAACTGAATCAACAAAGGCTTCTTGACTAGTAACACTGCCATCGTGATCTAGATCGAGAAGGCATTGCTAGTAATCGTCTACAGAGTTCAATGAAGATTCCATAGTTGGCACAACTGATAGCAAGATAATAGCTAATCATAACACACTACTGCCATCTAGCATGCATCTAGCGTAATATTTGTAATGTTGAGATGGTGCAATAATACATTTGAAGACAGTTGTATTTTCGTAAGTCAATTAATATTTTATTGTATTTTCGTAAGTCATTACTTCTAATCTTTATATACTTTCTTCTAATCGTGTAATAATCAATTAAATCCCACTCGAGTTTTGATTTTCTCTAGATAAATCAAAACCTCTAGTGAGATTACTGTTGACAATTTCTCTGTTTTCCATGCTGTAACAGGCTTACTAGAGCCACTCCTAATCATTCCATTAATAAAAGTGCAGTCATTATCACGCACTCTAAGTTAATTACACTACACACCTGCGGCTGGCGCTATAGTTCAGTGTTAGCGCCTGCGCTTCCGAGCCAAACGATCGCTGGTTCGATTACCAGACTGGACGAAAACTTACGCTTGCGCACTACTGTTTACTGCAGTCATGCCAAACTCATTTGAAGGGAAAAGTATGACGTCAACCTCAATCCAAATCTTTTAGACACGATTGACGAGTCTACACCTGTGGAGTAACGGTTAGCGCGTCTGGCCGCGAAACCAGGTGGCCCGGGTTCGAATCCCGGTCGAGGCAAATTATCTGGTTGAGGTTTTTTCCAGGGTTTTCCGTCAACCCAATATGAGCAAATTCTGGGTAACTATCGGTGCTGGATCCCGGACTCATTTCACCGGCATTATCACCTTCATTTCATTCAGACGCTAAATAAACTGAGATGTTGATACAGCGTCGTAAAATAACCTACTAAAACAAATATTGACGTTAGTGTATCGTCTATTTCAAACTTGCTTCAGTGGCGGGTAGTACATAAGCTCTGTTGTAACAACAGTCACCACTCTGAACATAAAGTAGTACAAGACTGAAGTCCACACACAAACTACTGAACATTTGTATATTTAGTGGTTAACTGATCGCTGACAGCTTTTGTTTTGCATTACTTACTTACTTACTGGCTTTTATGGAACCAGGAGTTTCATTTCCGCCCTCACATAAGCCCGCCATTGGTCCCTATCCTGAGATAAAATAATCCAGTCTCTATCATCATATCCCACCTCCCTCAAATCCATTTTAATATTATCTTCCCATCTACGTCTCGGCCTCCCTAAAGGTCTTTTTCCCTTCGGCCTCCCAACTAACACTATATATGCATTTCTGCATTCGCCCATACGTGCTACATGCCCTGCCCATCTCAAACGTCTGGATTTAATGTTCCTAATTATGTCAGGTGAAGAATACAATGCGTGCAGTTCTGTGTTGTGTAACTTTCTCCATTCTCCTGTAACTTCATTCCTCTTAGCCCCAAATATTTTCCGAAGGACCTTATTCTCAAACACCCTTAACCTATATTCCTCTCTCAAAGTGAGAGTCAAAGTTTCACAACCATAAAGAACAACCGGTAATATAACTGTTTTATAAATTCTAACTTTCAGATTTTTCGACAGCAGACTGGATGATAAAAGCTTCTCAACCGAATAATAACAGGCAATTCCCATATTTTTTCTGTGTTTAAATTGTTACTGTTGCTCCAAGATATTTGAACTTCTCCACCTCTTCAAAAGATAAATTTCCAATTTTTGTATTTCCATTTCGTACAATATTCTCGTCACGAGACATAATCATATACGTTATCTTTTCGGGATTTACTTCCAAACCTATCTCTTTACTTGCCTCCAGTAAAATTCCCGTGTTTTCCCTAATCGTTTGTGGATTTTCTTCTAACATATTCACATCATCCACATAGACAAGCAGCTGATGTAACCCGTTCAATTCCAAACCCTCTCCCGAGTATCATTTATATTTGTTACTGTTGCTCCAAGATATTTCAACTTCTCCACCTCTTCAAAAGATAAATTTCAAATTTTTATATTTCCATTTCGTACAATATTCTCGTCACGAGACATAATCATATACTTTGTCTTTTCGGGATTTACTTCCAAACCTATCTCTTTACTTGCTTCCAGTAAAATTCCCGTGTTTTCCCTAATCGTTTGTGGATTTTCTCCTAACATATTCACGTCATCCGCATAGACAAGCAGCTGATGTAACCCGTTCAGTTCCAAACCCTCTCTGCTATCCTGGACTTTCCTAATGGCATACTCTAGAGCGAAGTTAAAAAGTAAAGGTGATAGTGCATCTGCTTGCTTTGTCAATGTCCTAGTGTGCTATATTGTAGTTATATATCATGATTCTTATAGATACTCGACTAAAATCATACGGGATGTTATATGTTAGTCCTGGAGTCCATAAGGATCGAATTCTATTTGTAATAAAATAGAAATGGACTACGTTTTTGCTTGGTTTAAAATATTTATGGTAATACACTTTTAATTTTTTATATACTTCAGTTGCGTCCCTGACACATGATATTATTGCATGATGCTTATTACGAGGCTTAGTAGAAGGTCGATCCCTGTTATTGTGTTCTGTTAATGGCTTGGTCTGTGAATCTGTTGGGATAACCGTTTTATCTATGTATTAGTGAGGGATTGCATTTCATGTAGTGCCGCTTTTTTGTTGCATATGATAGCAGCTCTGTAATGGAGGATGGATATTATATCTCTTTTGAAGTTGTAAGTATTATAAATGTGCAGTTTAAAGGGGACAATACTGGGTGTTCAGTTCAAAATGTGTCTTGGCTCGCTGTATGCCGTCATGTGGCTAACTGATGAGCCTAGAGAATTCAATCTTCCTACACTTCCGCAGCTCAGGTGTATAATCTAAGAGGTAGAGAAGTTGGCTAGCAAGTACGGCGTTCATTATGAATAGTACGTGCCGATACGTACGGTAACGCCGGTAGTGGCAGGAATGTGAACTGTTTGGAAATACGTACTGTCGGGATATGGGGAGAGGGTTAAGACGATTACTTACGTATTTGTTGACATTAACTTCGACGGTCAACATGGACACGGAGCATTTGATTTGTGTTGTGGAATGTTACCGTACGCAACCGATGATAACAAATACCCTGCGTACGACTTGCCGGTTCAAAACACAGTTCAAAGAGGTTATGGTAGCACACAGACCGTACAGACCGCCATCTGTTGCTACGACGTTCAAGTTATACCGTACACGTTCTCAAGTTTAGATTGAAGAACGCCTTAAATAATAGGCAACTTCTCTAACATATAAACTGAAACTCGCTTCAAATCGGTGACCCAACAACAGTGACGTCATGACACACTTTGAAATGAACACCCAGTAGAATACATTAAAATTAACAAAAACAGTTATGAGTTTTGTAATTATTTGCATTGTAAATGGAATATTAGATTGAAAGTCTGCGTAGGTTGGCAACGCTCATCGCCGGCTCACCTACCAATTAGTGTCCTGCAATGTTCGAAAGTGAAAGAGGCAACAAAGACATTATAGATTTCGACTTATTTCATAGGAGAAACTAATGGCAAGGTCTGTGCTAATTCTTGAGCGGTTATAGTACATTATGCAACGAGCCTATAATGATAGTAATTAAGACGCGTGTTTCATAATTTTCATACGAGCGTCTTAATTACCATTATAAGCAAGTTTCATACTACTTTTTATTTATTTTTTATTTTATTGGGTTGTTTTACGACGCTGTATCAACATCTAGGTTATTTAGCGTCTGAATGAAATGAACGTGATAATGCCGGTGAAATGAGTCCGGAGTCCAGCACCGAAAGTTACCCAGCATTTGCTCGTATTGGGTTGAGGGAAAACCCCGGAAAAAACCTCAACCAGGTAACTTGCCCCGACCGGGATTCGAACCCGGGCCACCTGGTTTTGCGTCCAGTCGCGCTGACCGTTACTCCACAGGTGTGGACACGACTTTTTATGCTCGACCATATTTCTAACTTGAAATTATTCATAAGTATCCCTGTTATTATCTGCCTGGATCTGCCTGGGGAGCGGAACTGACCTTGTGCAATATCTCGTAAATTGTGAGATGTACCCAGACGCGAAAGTATTGATTTTTTCCGAGGAACAAATGTCATTGACCTTGATATAATCTAGAGAGTAAAATGAACATTAATCTTGATATAACCTTGAAATTGAATTCGACATTGAAAAACGATATGACAAATTGAATTTATTTGATTATTATTTACAATTAACGCTAATTATTATAGTAGCAGAACATAACCTTCTGCGACAGTATTGGATTTCCAGCCTCCGTGACGTTTCGCTAGTTGTCTTTCGATTGCATATCCGAGAATAATCGATACTTGCGCTTTCATATTGCTACAATGGTGTTTTCTAATTGGTGGAACACCTGAACTTTAATGAATAGGTGTACTTTAATGAGGTCCATTAAAGGGCTGCTACCAGGTGTATAATTACTACATTTCGGCATGGTCGAGCATAAAAATATGAATCGAGGACAGCGAATATTTTTGTAACAATGTGGAACAAGCATGACGGGCGTACTTCTTCAGAGCGAACAGAATTTCGCCACAGTCGACAAAATTCAACCGAACATAGCGCTTGTAATGTACGACTATGCTCCGAATACACACACAAACTCACAAGCAAACATTCTGATGGTGGCAGATAAAAAAAGTTAATTTTTTTTCCTCCACCATATTAATAACGTCAAAAGAAGTGCCATACAAATTTTGACCACTAGACCTCAATTACGAAGTCGTCCAGATATGTAAATCCCACAAGGGTAGCTGCCCTTCAGTAAGGGTTGCCAAAAGACACCGCATACGAAACAAATAAAATAAAAATAAACATTTGCTTTATCACTATAAACGATTTTTATTTTCAAATGGAAGCTACCCTTAGGAAAGTTCTTTTATGCGCGACCATGCCGAAATGTAGTAAATATACACCTGGTGGCAGCCCTTTAATGCACCTCATTAAAGTACACCTATTCATTATAGTTCAGTTGTTCAGCCAATGAGAAATCACCATTGTACCATTATAAAACCGCAAGTATCGATTAATCTCGGATATGCAATCGAAAGACAAGTAGCGAAACGTCACGGAGGCTGGAAATCCAATACTGTCGCAGAAGGTTATGTTCTGTTGCTCTAATAATTAGCGTTAATTGTAAATAATATTCAAATAAATTCAATTTGTCATCTCGTTTTCCAATTCTAAATCAATTTCCAGGTTATATCAATATTAATGTTCATGTTATTCTCTAGATTATATCAAGGTCAATGACATTCGTCCCTCGGAAAAAAAATCAATACTTTCGCGTCTGCGCACAGCTCACAATTTAGAAAGTCAGTTCCGCTCTTCCCTTAGATAACCGTAAGACTCTCGTATGAAAATTATGAAACTCGCTTGCGCTCGTTTCATAAACAAACATACTCGCATCTTAATTACCACCATTATAGGTTCGTTGCATAATGTACTATTATTCAGTAATTAGTAGTAATCAAATAGAATATAAGGAAGTTTAGGTGTACAGGTGATTACGTAAAGTCTGAACAGAATATTTCATTACGTCTATAGCAATAATTTTCAAAATATTTAAAGGAATTCCAAAAGACTTAAAACATTCAACTGAGAATTTTGGAATTGTTCCCCTTGCTCCCGTACAATAGGCCAAATACTGCAATCTTTCCTTGTATATGATAATAATCTCTAAAGTATTGAATTGTAGGGTCATAGATGGTCTTCTTTTCTTCATGCACTGCTACAGGTTGTTCAACTGCAGGTTCAAAGCGCACGGTGGGATCGGTGATAATTGCTCTGTCATTTCTTCTATCAATGGCAATGATGTCAACTCGCCGACAACTTCCATCTTTTGCAAGGCAGTGGACTTATTGGTGAACCTCGTAGAAGGATGAAAGAGTAATGGAACGGAGAAAAATTCTCTCCGGCGCCGGGATTTGAACCCGGGTTTTCAGCTCTACGTGCTGATGCTTTATCCACTAAGCCACACCGGATACCACCCCGGCGCCGGACACAATCGTCTCAGATTAAGCTCCAACTCTTGGGTTCCCTCTAGTGGCCGCCCTCTGCACTACGTCATAGATGTCTATGAACGTAGGACCGAAGTCCACACATGTTATGAGTGACTAGTTGGCCGGGATCCGACGGAATAGTCACTCATAACGAGTGCACCTTAGCACATATGTGGACTTCGGTCCTACGTTCATAGACATCTATGACGTAGTGCAGAGGGAGGCCACTAGAGGGAACCCAAGAGTTGGAGCTTAATCTGAGACGATTGTGTCCGGCGCTGGGGTGGTATCCGGTGTGGCTTAGTGGATAAAGCATCAGCACGTAGAGCTGAAAACCGGCGCAGGAGAGAATTTTTCTCCGTTCCATTACTCTTTCATCGTATGATGACGCAGAATATCTGCATGGAAATATCAAATGTACTTCGGTACATCAAAATAATATATATATATATATATATATATATATATATATATATATATATATGTATATACTCGTAGAAGGAGTTTCCCTGGGGCCGTTTACAGAAAAAATCAGAATTGCATGGAAAGATTTATTGAAACCGATACAGCAATTATTGCACTATTTGTCAACAAGTCCCCCCACTGGAATTGAGACATTTATCACACCATGGGATCAATTTTTGTGTCCTTGTAAAAGTCAGCCTCCTGGGATCGGAACCAACGTTTGACAGCCGTCTGCACCTCTCTGTCGATTCCATGATATGACAAATGTCTCATTTCCGGAAGGGAATAGTTGAAAAATAGCTCAATAATTGTTGTGTCTGTTACAATAAAATTTTTCCAATTGAAATTGTGTTTTTTTCTGTTAACGGCCCCTGTCGAACTTATTTTTACGGCCCTTGTAATTGCGGTTGAGTGGCCAAAATTTGTATAAGCACTTCTTTTGACATTATTAACATAGTGAAAGAAAAAAAAATAACTTTTTCATCTGCCCCATCAGAATTTTTGTTTGTCAGATGTCAAGAGCAGCATTCCGACCCTTTGTCACTGCAGTAAGGAAACCAAACGTTCTAATGACAGTAAATAACGATACGTGCTATTCTTTGAATGTGCAAGAAGACGATCCATTTTATTTAAAAATTGCAAAGTGATAATTAATTCCTTATGAGTTTGACTAATGCTAACAGTAATAATTGGAATCCTAAGAATAGATTTATCGAGTAAAACAGTGCTAACATTTAGGGAATTCTTTTTAGAAAAGTATTTATTTGTCACATATGGTATTAGCACAGTCTAGTAAATACAGACACGAAGCTTGAGTTGTGGGGGTACTAGGAACAAAGGACTGTGCCGGTACTATTTCGCATTATCTGTGATGAGGCGATAGAAGCGATCCTAGTGGTTAGCAACTATCTATGGATGCATATTCCCTACGTATTGAGCTTCGTGACTGTATGTACTAGACTGCGGTATCATCATTTTTATGTTGTACTGCATCCAAAGAATAAACTGTTAAAATCTCTACAGTTATATTACTTCCACTGTGTATAAATGGTGGCTTGAATCGAAGTAAAAATAATTTCTGTGTTTCTACTTTTCTAGTAAAAGTTCGAAGACAGGTTAAGTTACTCCTATGTTGTGTAGTCAACTGTCCGAAGACAGGTCAGAGTCCCACAAGTGATACCAAAAAAGGCACCACTTATGAGGCAACTAGGTCAGGAGATAATGAGGTAGGATGTACAGTTCCCTTCCACCTCCATTGCATACATCACTAACTAGCTCCATATTACTAGTCAGATTTCAAATGTATACAAACAATTGTTCTTCTTCTGACACATATCGTCAAGAGAGATGTACTGCCTGATAATAGATGTACATATCAGCCGGAACCTCAATCAGAGGATTGAGATATTTTAAACAACAAAATTTAATACATGTTTGCTCGTTTTTTTGCTTCCTTTTCGAGATAAAAATTGTTTTATATAAAACATTTCATAGCGTATTTTGAAAAAAAGCTATTGAATTGATTCCCGTTATGCTCAGTTAATTAATTAATTAATTAATTAATTTTAGTTGATTATTAACGACGCTGTATCAACTACTAGGTTATTTAGCGTCGATGAGATTGGTGATAGCGAGATGAGGCCGAGGATTCGCCATAGATTACCTGGTATTCAACTTTTGATTGGGGAAAACCTCGGAAAAAACCCAACCAGGTAATTAGCCCAAACGCAGATCGAACCTGCGCCCGAACACAACTTCAGACCGAGAGGTAAGTGCCTTAACCGACTGAGGCACGCCGGTGGCCTATCAGTTAATTTAAGAGAGCAGTGTATTATGATAATAAATTATTGAAAAAAATTAGTTTTGTCCTCTAATGTGCAGAAATGTGATCCCAGCAAATCTAAGTTTATGTTTTGCAAAGGAATTTTAAAACGTAATGCACTGTACAACGCTGTACATGTTATTGCCTGGAGAGATTCATCTCGTTTAAAGCGAGAGATGGACGAGACAACGAGAAATTTAAACATAACACACACAATTGCTTTTCCAGGAAATTTGATTTTTGTATGTAAGTTTACCGGTTACTACTTTAAATATGAAAGTAGGTGGAAACTATCTCTAATTGACTGAAGAAAATGCTTGTAGTATGGCAAACGGAGATTTTTTAATCATTAATTAGGTTTGTGTAACGTAAAATAAGCTTTTTTATTGCCTGTGTTTACCGAATATTTAATTAAAATTCAATCGAAGAGTTTAAAAATGATTTTTTAATTTAGTTCGTTTAACGTAAAATAAGCATACCGTATTTTTATTTTTAGTTGCATAGTCATGAATGTTTTAAAATTTTGTTTTTATAACGTGAAATAAGCTTCATTGTTTTTATCTGTAATAATCAATTTAAAGTGAGAGTAGAAATATTCATCAATCTTTTCAATTTATTTTGAAATAAGCCTATCTTATAGTGTGTGTTTTCTGGCCATTTGATTAAAATTAGGTTCTAGAGTATATTTTTAATTTTCCAAGATTTTATTTAACGTGAAATGGGCGGTGTTCATTCTCCGCTCTCTAACACAGTCTAAACACAAAAATTAAGCGGGAGATCACCTGTATTTTTCCTTGCGAGTTCAAAAACAATGTACGTGGCAAAGACCTTCAACTTCCCTGTTCATAATAATTAGCCAGGTGAAGGTGTCGTTCAGAGCAACACAGCCTTATGTGCACTCCCTGCTCATTACACAGCGTTGCACGATCTCGTAATTCATGTACAGTAGACCTTGGTTATAACGACATCCAAGGGACATTAAAAATTATGTTGTTATAAACGAGTGTCGTAGTAACCAAGATTCACATTATCAATCTAGTGAGGTGGAAAATGAAAAATAACAAAATTAATTAGACTTATTTTAGATTTATGTATTGACTTTTAAGCCTACCATGAACATAATAAAATACACGTAGGCCTACAATTATAAATACAGTATTCTGTATTAAAACAGTTTGTTCACTACTCACCAAACTACTTTACTTAGGAGTGAAGTAATCAGTCATTTGACTCTGTTGTCTCGTACTTGCCCAATACACACTTTCTAAATTACGTTCTATGTTCATAATTTCAGTTGCAATTTCACTGCTCCCTTCCCTAGCTTTATAGAACATGTTCATAATTCTAATGACTTCTAGAGCGTCACTCACTTCTTTTAGTGACCATACTGCGTTAAAATGCGTGCACTTAGTGAAAACTTCCTGTCGAAAATGACCTAATACCGCATGAATTTTTTTATTATCCAATTTAATAAACCCTATTTCACCTTGAGGTATATTAGGGTTATAGTTGGTATCAAAATACATATTTTATAAGCAATAAACAATAATACAATTATCATACAAAATTGTGGTCAAGGTTACAATTCACATGAATTATGTACAAGAATGCACCTTAATGAAAGAATGGGTCGTTTCATAAAGCCTCAAGGCATGTCTCTATATTTACTGTATATCTAATGGTTATAGGAAGAAATATATATATATATATATATATATATATAAAATAGCTATTAAACATGTTATTTTAGAAGCAATAAATAGCTATACTAAGAGATGGCTTAAAATTTACGAATTAAATACATTATTTAGTAACAACAATTGGCAATAATCAGGTATTACAAGAAATGGCTCAAAATTAGAAATCAAATGTACAATTAAAATAAAAATTAAAACCAATAGTACAATGTTATAGTATGCGAAATTGAAGACTTGCAGTTTCGGTATAGTTGATTAGAAATAATAAGATTTTTTTCCCGGAATAATTTAACATTTTACAGTTTCAAGAATATTCTATTCAAGAAGGACATGAAATACTTATATGATTTAGAGTTGGTAAGTATATTGGTTAACGGTTTGGTAAATGTATAATTTAAAGTGTTCAATAACAACTCAAGCTCGTACCTTTCACGGCAAAAGACTGGACAATCATACAATACATGTTTGACATCTTGAGATTCCTCCCCACAAATGCAAGTTGCATCGTCTTTAATATGGAATCTATTTAAGTATTCCCCGAATTTTCCATGCCCAGTCAAAAACTGTGTCAGTACGAAATTTGGCGTTATTACTTTACATTTATTACGATCATAGATACCGCATGAATTCGGGCAGGTTACAAAGGGGTGGGGAATCCGCCTGCATTCCAGAGGTCTATGATAGAAGAGGACTGTAAAGAATTTGTCAGGGTCAGATTTCAACAAAATATTTCTTAAGATACTTTGGTTCATAGAAAATCTTATTACAAACTGAGGTTGAAAATGACGTTATATGCGAGGTAGACGCATATGCATTTGTCGTATTAAGCAAGGTAGAATGGGGAATTAGTTTGGACCACAGAATATTTGACGTTATAGGCGAGGTGTCGCACAAAACGAGGCCGCTATAACCAAGTTCTACTGTGGAAGAGTAATGGAACGGAGAAAAATTCTCTCCGGCGCCGGGATTTGAACCCGGGTTTTCAGCTCTACGTGCTGATGCTTTATCCACTAAGCCACACCGGATACAACCCCGACGCCGAACAGAATCGTCTCTGATTGAGTTCCAACTCTTGGGTTCCCTCTAGTGGCCGCCCTTTGCACTACGTCATAGATGTCTATGAACATCGGACCGAAGTCCACACATGTGCTCAGGTGCACTCGTTATGAGTGACTAGTTGGCCGGGATCCGACGGAATAAGCGCCGTCTTAAATCACTTCGTGATTTACGCATATCATATATTATTTCAATGTACCGAAGTACATATGATATTTCCATGCAGATATTCTGCGTCATCATACGATGGAAGAGTAATGGAACGGAGAAAAATTCTCTCCGGCGCCGGGATTTGAACCCGGGTTTTCAGCTCTACGTGCTGATGCTTTATCCACTAAGCCACACCGGATACAACCCCGACGCCGAACAGAATCGTCTCTGATTGAGTTCCAACTCTTGGGTTCCCTCTAGTGGCCGCCCTTTGCACTACGTCATAGATGTCTATGAACATCGGACCGAAGTCCACACATGTGCTCAGGTGCACTCGTTATGAGTGACTAGTTGGACTAGTGATTTAAGACGGCGCTTATTCCGTCGGATCCCGGCCAACTAGTCACTCATAACGAGTGCACCTGAGCACATGTGTGGACTTCGGTCCGATGTTCATAGACATCTATGACGTAGTGCAAAGGGCGGCCACTAGAGGGAACCCAAGAGTTGGAACTCAATCAGAGACGATTCTGTTCGGCGTCGGGGTTGTATCCGGTGTGGCTTAGTGGATAAAGCATCAGCACGTAGAGCTGAAAACCCGGGTTCAAATCCCGGCGCCGGAGAGAATTTTTCTCCGTTCCATTACTCTTCCATCGTATGATGACGCAGAATATCTGCATGGAAATATCATATGTACTTCGGTACATTGAAATAATATAAGTTCTACTGTATTTTAAACTGCACATTTTTCTGGAAAAGTATTCAAAACACAGCAAATTAGTATTTGACTTTTTGTTGCTCTTTACTAAAGAAATAATCCAAGAGAATTAATAGCGTTACTTGCGTTGCAATCTGTATAATTGTAAAAATGAAGGCTCTTTCATAATCTTAACAATATTAACAGTTTGGGTCCACATCTGTGGAGTAACGGTCAGCTCGTCTGGCCGCGAAACCAGGTGGCCCGGGTTCGAATCCCGGTCGCGGCAAGTTACATGGTTGAAGTTTTTTCCGGGGTTTTCCCTCAACCCAATACGAGCAAATGCTGGGTAACTTTCGGTGCTGGACCCCGCAATCATTTCACCGGCATTATCACCTTCATTTCATTCAGACGCTAAATGACCTAGATGTTGATACAGCGTCGTAAAATAACCCAATAAAATAAAAATAAAAACAGTTTGAATGTTGCTTCATTCTACATAGGGGCAATACCATCATGAGTGTATTTGATAAATTATTTCCTTATTGGTTCCGCTGTTACTTTTTACCAATGCTGAGTGAAAAGATAAAGTCACAGATAAGGAAATGTGGAAGAGTCTCGTACGCTTCCCACATTGCCCTGATCTCGCACCCTGACACCAAAGATGACAGAGCACCTGTGACGGAAATTTTTTCTCTCTGATAAATATATGGGAAATGAAACCATAAATTGACTTACTAACTTCAAAAAAAAAATTTCACATGAAAACTCGATGTTAGAGAAAATTCTTAAAACTTCTTACGGAGGATCTAATAAATAAGTTTTTTTCAGTCCTTCTTTCTTATTGGTGTAGTGGAAAGAACAGTATACTTTAACTTGTCAATGTATTGGAACTTCATAAGTTCAAACGTCACCGAGGGCAATGAATTTATACTTCCGCAGTCTCGTGAATTAGGCGGCAAATGCATCCGTTTTCTGTCGTGTATCGTGCCACGACTTATCGTGAGAATTAGATGTCACTTTTAATGCACTGCATTAGAAATTGAAAACAACAAATCCATAAATTTTCTCTAAAATTGTGTGTGAGAGATCGGTACACGAAAATGACTTTATTCAGTGCTAGCGTCTTAGCATTCATAAACCGTTTTCCACGTCTCCTTTAAATTAATCAGCTCGCAGTCTCCAAGTAACAGCCTTGTCACAGGCACGGGAGTCTTCCCCCTTGAATGTACTTCCTATTCATCATCCGTAAGGACGTGGAATCGAGAAGGCGGTGAAAGTTCTCACCTTCGTCACTTCCTCAGGAAGTTCTCCAGGTTCTTCTACTAGTCTAGCTTCAAGAGTTGACAAGAATAGTTATTTTGTAAATTTATTTATGGACGCTTAAATATATAGATCATTTTGCTTTGTGTGTGATATTTGGGTAATCAGTAGGACGTTGAATATTGTTGTGATTGAAAATTATAAATTTTCGCATCATTCGTGAGCTGCCACAAGGACAAGGGTATTTAAGCATATAAATGTTTACAATCTCACTGAACCATTCATTTGTTTTGACAAATGAAACTCCTACAAACACAGAGTTGAAAATACATTTTTAGATTAGTGGAAATATACCTAGTTTTAGAGAGAGATGAGTATTATGATTTTTTTTTAATTTTATTCAGCTTCCTCCAAGTGAAGGCTGTCTAGAAGACAAAGCTTACCAAAAGATTGTTGTTTTTTTTTAGTAAATGGTAGGTAAACAATTATAATGAAAAAGAAAACAATGGAGAAGGAAAAGGAAAAGAAATAACACAATTATAAATAATTGAAGACGACTAAACAAAAGATCATAAATTCCAGAATAAACATAAAATTTCCTAGTACAGTATCTATTTGCTATCGGATGATCACAGTCGTCTATTTAATACTAGTTGCAATTAAGTATAATAATAATAATAATAATAATAATAATAATAATAATAATAAAAATAATAATAATAATGTTTTATATTATTATATTTATTTACTTATATTTAATATGCTGTACAACAGCCAGGGGCCAATAACAGTACAGCACATGACAGCCACATAACAAGAACAATAATAATGATGAAATTACTACAAATGTACATACTTACTTACTTACAAATGGCTTTTAAGGAACCCGAAGGTTCATTGCCGCCCTCACATAAGCCCGCCATCGGTCCCTATCCTGAGCAAGTTTAATCCAGTCTCTATCATCATATCCCACCTCCCTCAAATCCATTTTAATATTGTCCTCCCATCTACGTCTCGGCCTCCCCAAAGGTGTTTTTCCCTCCGGACTTCCAACTATCACTCTATATGCATTTCTGGATTCGCCCATACGTGCTACATGCCCTGCCCATCTCAAACGTCTGGATTTAATGTTCCTAATTATGTCAGGTGAAGAATACAATGCGTGCAGTTCTGTGTTGTGTAACTTTCTCCATTCTCCTGTAACTTCATCCCTCTTAGCCCCAAATATTTTCCTAAGCACCTTATTCTCAAACACCCTTAATCTCTGTTCCTCTCTCAGAGTGAGAGTCCAAGTTTCACAACCATACAGAAGAACCGGTAATATAACTGTTTTATAAATTCTAACTTTCAGATTTTTTGACAGCAGACTAGATGACAAAAGCTTCTCAACCGAAGAATAACAGGCATTTCCCATATTTATTCTGCGTTTAATTTCCTCCCGAGTGTCATTTACATTTGTTACTGTTGCTCAAAGATATCTGAATTTTTTCACCCCTTCGAAGGATAAATACTACAAATGTACATAGAAATAATTATTAAAATAATGACAATTAAAAATAATTGTAATTGAAAATGAAGAGATGGAATCATATAAATGAATAAACTACAAATGATATAGAAGGTAACGAGAATAATATTTATAATACATACCTAAACAAAAGACATAAATTAATAACTTACATAGCCACCGGCGTGGCTCAGTCGGTTAAGGCGCTTGCCGCCGGTCTGAAGTTGGTCTCGGGCGCTTGGGCTGATTCCCTGGTTAGGTTTTTTCCGAGGTTTTCCCCAACCATAAGGTGAATGTCAGGTAATCTATGGCGAATCCTCTGCCTCAACTCGCCAAATACTATCTCGCTATCACCAATCTCATCGACATTAAATAACCTCGTAGTTGATATAGCGTCGTTAAATAACCAACAAAAAAACTGACATAAAACTCCAACTACACATTAAATGAATCCAAATTCAATCCATGCAAATTAACATATTTTATACGTCTGCAGACCAGAGAGAGAGATTTAGAGTTTCTATTATAAAAAAATGTTATGAAATCTTAAACCTTTAGTAGAAATACGAAGATATTGCTTAGGAAGCATTCACAATCAATGCCATCCTTAATGACTTTACAAAAAAAAATAAATAATCACGATTTTGACGTGTGGCATATAAACTACAGCAATAAATTAACCTCATATTTATAATCATCAGAATTATGTTAAAATCTATGAAAATACAAGGAAATCAATTTTCTTTGAATATTCTCCAAATTACCCGAATCAGTGGAAGTAATGGAGTTAATAATAATAATAATAATAATAATAATAATAATAATAATAATAATAAAATATTATTTTGTCCTTCACATTCTCTTATGTGTTCCACATATTTTTTAAGGAATGGCAGCTGCATTGTGTAACGCCCAAAGTAGGCCTATAAGTTGACAAATGATGACAATAAAATTATTGTTGTATGTAAGACATTTTAACACAGTTCTTTCTGAATAGTGTAATGAAGACATCCAGTCTTTTCAGCAAAAGTATACGGTTATAGCAACATTTATTCTATGTAGTATGTCAATGAATTAACGCAGATAAGTTGCAGATAGAGTATGGTTTTTTTTTTTCGGAAACAATAGCTTTGTTGTGGCTCAAAATGTATTTTACAAGTAAACAGTGTTATGAAATACTCTTTCGCTTTCACTGCATCAGAACACGGAGTTTCAAACACGATGCTAATTTTCTTGTCGCTCCACATGAGAAATAAGATAACACAGTCTAAAAAGTGGCACATTAAGGCCCCGTGTACCACGATCGATCACGGGACGCGAAGAGCAGAGAGCTGTGCACAATATCATCTCAAGTGCCTCGTGCTTGATCTCGTGCTACGACATTATTATTTTGGCATTAACGACGTATTTAGCTCTTATCTTCTTTTGATGCTTTCTGCTTTGAGTTTTTGTAGGTTTTTATTCTCTTCACCGCGTTCCTGTTTTGTTTGTCGATGCTCTACTTCGCCCCTTAACAAGTGAAATAATGATGAAACTATGCAATAATGTATTAAGCTTTAGAACTCGGCGCAATTATGTGGGATTGAGAGATTTTCACATTCTGAGAATTCTCTAGTTGGCGAGGAAGCGCAAGGAAATTACAATGTTCTGCATATTCTTATTTAACGAACTTCTCTTACGAAATGGACATTATTTCATTGCTATCACAATTGAAGGACTGGGAAAACATAGTGCTAAACCACACGCAAATTTTACAGGAAAAGAAAGAACTCTTAAATTTTAGGGGCCGTATTCATAGACATTCTTAGCGCGGGCTTCCGATGGATGATTAGCGAACACGTTTTTCGTATTCATAAACCAGTGTTAGTGATATGATATGATATGATATGATATGATATGATATGATATGATATGATATGATATATGATATGATATATGATGTATGATATGATATGATATGATATGATATGATATGATATGATATGATGTATGATATGATATGATATGATATGATATGATATGATATGATATGATATGATATGATATGATATGATATGATATATGATATGCTATGATATGATATGATATATGATATGATATGCTATGATATGATATGATATGATATGATATGATATGATATGATATGATATGATATGATATATGATATGATATATGATATGATATGATATGATATGATATGATATGATATGATATGATATGATATGATATGATATATGATATATGATGTATGATATGATATGATATGATATGATATGATATGATGTATGATATGATATGATATGATATGATATGATATGATATGATATGATATGATATATGATATGCTATGATATGATATGATATATGATATGATATGCTATGATATGATATGATATGATATGATATGATATGATATGATATGATATGATATGATATGATATGATATGATATGATATGATATGACATGATATATGATATGATATGCTATGATATGATATGATATGATATGATGTGATATGATATGATATGATATGATATATGATATGCTATGATATGATATGATATGATATATGATATGCTATGATATGATATGATATGATATGATATGATATGATATGATATGATATGATATATGATATGATATATCTTATGATATGATATGATATTATATGATATGATATGATATATGATATGATATGCTACGATATGATATGATATGATATGATATATGATATGATATGATATGATATGATATGATATGATATGATATGATATGATATGATATGATATATAATATGATATGCTATGGTATGATATGATATGATATGATATATGATATGATATGATATGATATGATATGATATGATATGATATGATATGATATGATATGATATATGCTATGATATGATATGATATGATATGATATGATATTATATGATATGATATGATATGATATGATATGATATGATATGATATGATATGATATGATATGATATATGATATGATATGCTATGATATGATATGATATGATATGATATGATATGATATGATATGATATATGATATGATATGATTTGATATGATATGATATGATATGATATGATATGATATTATATTATATTATATTATATTATATTATATTATATTATATTATATTATATTATATTATGTGATATGATATGATATGATATGATATGATATGCTATGATATGATATGATATGATACGCTATGATATGATATGATATGATATGATATGATATGATATGATATGATATGATATGATATGATATGATATGATATGAATCCTGTACAAGTAACCAGTCGATAGCCGAGGCTAGTTTAGCACGCTTGTAGCGCAGGCTACCGAAATGTCTATGCATAGCACCCTAAATCTTTAAGGATTATTTTCCTGTAAAATTTTAGTTGCCCCAAGCCCTACAATTGTAATTATTATAATTTGAAGCTCTTAACCGCTCAATGGGTTTAACGTGAATATTAATTTACACACTAGAACAATTTTAAATATACAGACACACCAAAATACACCCTAATCAAATCCTCAACACACAGATCAATTTCAGAACACACACACTATTCGACTCCACTATTAAACACGCAAACGCACCCCTACAATAGGCAGCGAAGTCGAGATGACGCCGGCGATCTAGTAGGCTCTGATGATGGTGTGAAGGAGCACCGAAACGGCTGTAAGCCACACGTGGTCATATAATTTAACACTAGTAAGTTTGCCATTTAATCAATAATTTATATTTAAGTGTTAAAAGTAGTGTACGCAAGATTCAAGATGGATAATTTACACCTGTTTTTATTTTATTCTACTGTACAGTTCACATTGCCATAGATTTTGTGTTGCTTATCAGTACTTACAGATTATGCATTTTTACAGTAATACTTAGAGCATCTACTGACCTTTGTAGGTTCTAAGAGCAGTGCTGCGGTACTAGTAGCTTGTTGCAATTTCTCGAAATTCTTGTGACTTCTGCCGTTCATCATCTTACCCCATTCATTAATTTACCCCTCCTTTCCCTACAATATACTTCAGTGTAGCAATGTTTAAGAAGTTAAATTTTACAGTATAGATTATTATAATATAGGTTTAATTAAAATTTTCATTCAGTGCAGTACCTGTGTTACAGTTATAGCGGTGTTTTAAGTTAATCTTTTTACAACAAATATCGTGATATGGGCTTAAATATTGCAGTACCTACGAAGTTAAAAATATACTTAAAATATTGTTACAACAGGCTTAAACACGTTAACAGTAGTTTCTCTGATATAGTAATGTTGTAAGTTAAAATGTTACATAAAATATTGTTGTAATAATATAGATTTAAATATTTTTGTCATTAAGGGTAGTGCCTATTCTTACTGAATTTGGTGTTCCCAAGAAACTAGTTCAATTAATTAAAATGTGTCTCAGTGAAACGTACAGCAGAGTTCGTATAGGCCAGTTTCTATCTGATTTGTTCCCAATTCACTGTGGGCTAAAGCAAGCAGATGCACTATCACCTTTACTTTTTAACTTTGCTCTAGAATATGCCATTAGGAAAGTCCAGGATAACAGAGAGGGTTTGGAATTGAACAGGTTACATCAGCTGCTTGTCTATGCGGATGACGTGAATATGTTAGGAGAAAATCTACAAACGATTAGGGAAAACACGGGAATGTTACTTGAAGCAAGTAAAGAGATAGGTTTGGAAGTAAATCCCGAAAAGACAAAGTATATGATTATGTCTCGTGACCAGAATATTGTACGCAATGGAAATATAAAAATTTGAAATTTATCTTTTGAAGAGGTGGAGAAGTTCAAATACCTTGGAGCAACAGTAACAAATATAAATGATACTCGGGAGGAAATTAAACACAGAATAAATATGGGAAATGCCTGTTACTATTCGGTTGAGAAGATTTTATCATCCAGTCTGCTGTCAAAAAATCTGAGAGTTAGAATTTATAAAACAGTTATATTACCGGTTGTTCTTTATGGTTGTGAAACTTGGACTCTCACTTTGAGAGAGGAACAGAGACTAAGGGTGTTTGAGAACAATGTGCTTGGGGCTAAAAGGGATGAAGTTATAGGAAAATGGAGAAAGTTACACAACGTAGAACTTCACGCATTGTATTCTTCACCTGACATAATTAGCAACATTAAATCCAGATGTTCGAGATGGGCAGGGCATGTAGCACGTATGGGCGAATCCAGAAATGCATATAGAGTGTTAGTTGGGAGGATAGAGGGAGAAAGATCTTTGGAGAGGCCGAGACGTAGATGGGAAGATAAAATTAAAATGGATTTTAGGGAGGTGGGATATGATGATAGAGACTGGATTAATCTTTCTTAGGATAGGGACCGATGGCATGCTTATGTGAATTCGGCAATGAACCTCCGGGTTCTCTAAAGACCGTAAGTGCTACTGCGTTATCAATAATTATATAATTTTCTGAACAGTCACATGTTTACTAAAGGATTTGGTTGAAGGGTCGTTATGACAGTTCGGAAGGGAGAGAAGAAAATAATTTGAGGAGTTTTTAGGAAGAGCTACAGCACTAACAAGACGTGATGCCGCTCATTAAGATGCTTGCTGTGGCCGCTGCACGAGAATCTGTCTCTGTCAAGGCGAGACGGCGAGAAAAAACAAACCTGATATCTCCATGGCGACATTAAGTTAGTCTGTATGAGAGACCGAGCGGACAACTACATTTATCACCGTGTGGAGGGCGCTGCCGTGATGCCTGTCGCAAAATGAGAACTCAGGTCAATTAGTTAGGCTGCAGTGACAAAGTAGTAGTAGTAGTAGTAGTAGTAGTAGTAGTAGTAGTAGTAGTAGTAGTAATAATAATAATAACAATAATAACTATAAGTCTCCAAGCATCGATCAAATTCCTGCAGAATTAATACAAGAGGGTGGAAGCGCATTATCTAACGAAATTTATAAGCTTGTACTTGCTATTTGAGAAAACGAAATTCTACCAGAACAATGGAAGGAGTCCATAATCGTACCTATCTTTAAGAAGGGGGACAAGACTAAATGTAGTAACTTTCGAGGAATATCACTTTTGTTGACGTCGTACAAAATTCTGTCCAATATTCTTTTGAGATGATTAACTCCGTATGTAGATGAAATTATTGGGGATCATCAGTGTGGTTTTAGGCGTAATAGATCAACTATTGACCAGATATTTTGTATTCGACAGATAACGGAGAAAAAATGGGAGTATAAAGGTACAGTGCATCAGTGATTCATAGATTTCAAAAATGCATATGACTCGATTAAGAGAGGAGTTTTTATATGATATTCTTATTGAATTTGGTATTCCCAAGAAACTAGTTCGATTAATTAAAATGTGTCTCAGTGAAACATACAGCAGAGTTCGTATTGGTCAGTTTCTGTCAGATGCGTTTCCAATTCACTGTGGACTAAAGCAAGGAGATGCACTATCACCTTTACTTTTTAACTTTGCTCTAGAGTATGCCATTAGGAAAGTCCAGGATAGCAGAGAGGGTTTGGAATTGAACGGGTTACATCAGCTGCTTGTCTATGGGGATGACGTGAATATGTTAGGAGAAAATCCACAAACGATTAGGGAAAAGACGGGAATTTTACTTGAAGCAAGTAAGGAGATAGGTTTGGAAGTAAATCCCGAAAAGACAAAGTATATGATTATAGACTATCTCGTGACGAGAATATTGTACGAAATGGAAATATAAAAATTGGAAATTTATCTTTTGAGCTTCTCCACGCATCTGACAGAAACTGACGTATACGAACTCTGCTGTACGTTTCACTGAGATACATTTTAATTAATCGAACTAGTTTCTTAGGAATTATATTTAATATAATGATACTCGGGACGAAATTAAACACAGAATAAATATGGGAAATGCCTGTCATTATTCGGTTGAGAAGCTTTTATCATCCAGTGTGCTGTCAAAAAATCTGAAAGTTAGTATTTATCAAACAGTTATATTACCGGTTGTTCTTTATGGTTGTGAAACTTGGACTCTCACTTTGAGAGAGGAACATAGGTTAAGGGTGTTTGAGATTAAGGTGCTTAGGAAAGTATTTGGGGCTAAGAGGGATGAAGTCACAGGAGAATGGAGAAAGTTACGCAACACAGAACTGCACGTATTGTATTTTTCACCTGACATAATTAGGAATATTAAATCCAGACGTTTTAGATGGGCAGGGCATGTAGCACGTATGGGCGAATCCAGAAATGCATATAGAGTGTTAGTTGGGAGGCCGGAGGGAAAAAGACCTTTAGGGAGGCCGAGACGTAGAATGGAAGATAATATATTAAAATGGATTTGAGGGAGGTGGGACATGATGGTAGAGAATGGATTAATCTTGCTCAGGATAGGGACCAATGGCGGGCTTATGTGAGGGCGGCAATGAACCTCCGAGATCCTTAAAAGCCAGTAAGTAAGTAAGTATTATTATTATTATTATTATTATTATTATTATTATTATTATTATTATTATTTCGTGTTCTAAAAGAATGTAACTTTTGTTCACTTTTTGAATAAAAAAAAAACTTGAAATGTCTTCATATACTGGTCTGTATGTTTCCATATTCTTAAATTTCTGACTTCTCATGAATTTTAAAGGTAATTGAGAGACAAAAATACAGAAACTCGTAGCTAGACATGGGAATATGACCATGAGCTCACTTCTGTTCTTTGACGAAATTAAGTTTAGTGGTTAAAAGCACCGAGATAGGAAACCATGCTCCCGAGAGAAGAGCTTGTTAAAATTAAATTCCTCCGTGTGTGCCTAAGGGCGCATCGGAATATCACACTCAGGTAAGCGGAGAACCACCCCCCACCCCACACTCTTTCTTCTTGGCAAGTACTTCAAGTATCAAAGCAAAAGACGTGGATGTCTGTACAAACAAACAGATGAGGCGAGTGGAGCACGTGATTTAATGCTAGCCCCGTTGTTAAATTAATTACAGTTTTAATCTTGTATGCGATGTTACATGTGAATTGATTCAGAGAACTACACCCGCTTCCATGTTAAACATTTTCTACATCCAGAGGTAATTCCTCGGATGGTACATCAGGCGCGATGTACGCTGCAGTTCTGACATCAGTTTTCATACTTCCCTGCGGCACTTTAACAGCAATACACACTGGATACAACATTACGGTTCCCTTTGGGATCCTTTGCCGGGCTTGAATGTACACGGATCTCGTCATGCTACAGTATAACGTGTAACAACAGATTGTGTTCTGTAAGTGTTCACACAAGCGATTCTTTTCATTAATAAAGCGCAGTTGTTGTATTTATTAATGAATGTATTGAGTTGATATTGTGATGCAGCAGATAAACACGGTAGGAGTTTCATTAAATTCCAGCTAATTGCGTAAAATTTTTATCGGTTGTAATTATCATTATGTTATTTAAATTTTTAAGGAATTTGTTCTTGTTTTTAAAAAGTTTGTGAACTTTATTGAGAGTAAAATTAATTTAATACAGTTTCTTTGTACAGGGACATCATTTTATTTTTACTAAAATTTATAATATTAACCTGGCTATACTTTTGGATTAACTTTTGAGAACTGGACACACCGTTTGCTACCCCCTTCTACGACTGGAGTTCGATGATACCGACGTAATATATAAACAAATCACTTTACTAGATATAGGAGGGAAGAAACGTAGTTCATGCATTTACGTAAACTAGGAAATATCACGCTTTTGAGTTTGATAATTTTCATTAGGTTTTTGTTTAATCAAAATACAGTACAGTATTAACAATGAGGGTTTTTACTCACGAACTGAGCTGTCCATGTGGACGTATTCATTATGCAGTGTATATTATACTGTCTACAGCACATTAGCGTACACTATAGAGAATGAAGTTAAATTGAAAAATAATCATAATATGGATATTTAAACACATTTTTGAAAATGGTGGCCCTTCATTTCGATACAGGCTTCTGTTGTAATGTGCATATTATCGCACTATAGACTATTGTACCTAATTTCATTTACCATTTTCGTCCTTCATACTAGTAATTCATGTTGAAATAATTCTGTACCTACTCTGTAAAAGGGTACCTTACTTACTGTAAATTCAATCTTCACTTCTGCCCTATCCGAAAATATAAAATTACTCAGACATGTTATCTACTGTCCGTTCAAGTGGTTATGTCGTAGGGTCGTAGAAAGGGGGGGAATTCACGTGACAGTTAATTACTTAACGAGGCTCTTTTATTTAAGTTATTTTAAACAGTTGTATAATATTACGTAGACGTCCAATTCCTAACAGAAATTAATGTTCTGAGAAAAGAGCTAAGACAGCCCAGCTACTAGCAGGCGAATAAAAGCTGGTGGGGGAAACCGAGATGCGACGTAGACAAATGGACGACAGTACCTGTGCGAAAATGATTCAATATTGAAAGCTCTTTCGTCACGGAAAACGCGAACATATTTTTGGAACGTGCTGTTTACTATGGCCGTAAGGCTAATATGACTGTATATGCGGTCTTGGATCACAACAATTTAGTTTTCGTACATTACCTCTAACCACGCCATACTTTTTAGGCCATTCTGATTGTGTAAGAAAGTCATTTGTAGATGTCTAATATTTGTACGTTCTACACAGAGGGATGTAATGTACACCATTTGCAAAAATAGGAATGTTCGTGTTAATGACATTGCACGTTCTCTGTTCATAACGAGTTAAGTCAAGTCTTTAAAACTAAATCCCGAATAATCACACAACAGGATTAAAGTATGTAACAAAAATTTCAGCGAGTAGGATCAAGATTCTCTCTTAACCAGCGACTGTTTTAGCAATCCGTGTTTTCCGCGAAATTGCAGGTGATGAAGTTAATGATGGAATTTTAAATTTGTGATTCTCTACACACCACTAAAAGAGGGACGTGGTAGTCAAATCATCAACGAAGAAAAGATCCATTATCACTGCTAATCTCAGAATTCTTCCCTTCCTAGGATTAATACTTTTTATTTTCCAATCTAAAATTGGTGGCCATTTTCAATCTATTTAGTATGTTTCATCCTTGCAGATACAGATACTACGGTTGTACCGTTTTCGTTAACACCTGTTCGTAAAAAATCTCCCGATTCCGTCTTGTATTTAAAAATTAAAACATCCAATTATTGTTATTATAATAAACTAGTGGCTTGTACAGCAAATGCTGCAAACTAAGTACATTAGACGTTCAAATAAACATTTTTCAGATATATTTTCAATGAAGAATACCAGACATTCTGAAAGTTATTTGCTTCCATAATAATGAAAGATACTCTCTCTCGAGCCAATACTGAAGAGAACCACGCATATAAATATCTACACCACACCGCCATTAAATATAAGAAAAAGACCCAACCCCACTTGATTAATAACTATAAAAATATTTGATTTTTAATAATATTATCTTACGTAAGTTTTATAGCTTTCAGTAACATATACTATATATACTATATAGCCGCTACTCAGTAAAATATAGAAATCAAAATCTAATTTAAGTTATTCTCTACATCTACTTATATAACCCCAAAACGTTTCACTTTCATATCATCAATATAGCATTAATATGTATAATTAATGAAAAATAGTTACTACAATAATATTTCATTTCTAATGGTAATAATGTCATCAAACCACCTCAAGTTTTGTAGTTTTTAATATCCAATACACAGCTGTACCCAGAAAATTACACACCACAGAATCGAACCTGTAAATTATTTTTAGTAAGTTAAGTTTTTAATAACCAATTTAATTTGAGCTCTAAATATGTCAGCATTCTTGCAGATCATGGCCTTCGTGTAATATTGTTTACTGTAGTGTGTGTTTTGTTTTATTCTGAAATGCAACAAGGCCGACTTGATGCTCGCGAAGGTAACATTAAGCCGGCAGTGAATGCAATTAGCTAGTTCTCAAAACTGACGACATATGGATTTTGGAAAATTGGAAAATTATGTTGAAAAATTTACATTTCACTGAAAACTACTATTTTTCCGAAAAACTTTGAGTTCCAAGCTTCAAAATGAGGGGTCATTTATTAAAATCCGTTCAGCTGTTTTCTCGTAATTTCCATTACCAGTTCAAATTATATATATATATAGATTGCAATTGTCCTATTCTAGACGAATCTCCTCAAGTTAAGTATCTCGGAATAATAATCGGCCAGCACTTACGTTGGGATAAACATGTTTTTTCTTTGCAATAGATTAAAAAAATTGTTCACAATTTTGTTATCCAACGAAATTACTTGACTGTCTATAATTTACGACTGATTTACCTCGCATTAATACAAGCTCTACCTACTAAAATATGGTAATGCTCATTATAATGATAATTTTTGCCACATAATCATTCATCTCTTAGGCTATTTAAATTCTCGATGCACAAGGATAGGACATCAGAAAATGTTCATGTGTACCATAAGACATCATTTGAATCAGAAAAAAAATAGTGTGGTGTGAAACATCCGGTAACAGGATCATTGGACCAATTTCCTTTAAAAAAACTGTAAATACTTTGTATAAGTACATTTTCACGGAATTCGTGAAGCAGTTAGAAGACATCGAACTTATGCAGGGATGCTTTCAACAGGGTAATCGTTATTGTGAATGTAAAAATAATGGCGAAATTTAATGTAAAATTTGGAGATTTATCCTTCGAAGAGGTGGAAAAATTCAAATATCTTGGAGCAACAGTAACAAATATAAATGACACTCGGGAGGAAATTAAACGCATAATAAATATGGGAAATGCCTGTTATTATTCGGTTGAGAAGCTTTTGTCATCCAGTCTGCTGTCAAAAAATATTAAAATTAGAATTTATAAAACAGTTATATTACCGGTTGTTATGTATGGTTGTGAAACTTGGACTCCCACTTTGAGAGAGGAACAGAGATTAAGGGTGTTTGAGAATAAGGTTCTTAGGAAAATATGTGTGGCTAAGAGGGATGAAGTTACAGGAGAATGGAAAAAGTTACACAACGCAGAACTGCACGCATTTTATTCTTCACCTGACATAATTAGGAACATTAAATCCAGACGTTTGAGATGGGCAGGACATGTAGCACGTATGGGCGAATCCAGAAATGCATATAGAGTGTTAGTTGGAAGGCCGGAAGGAAAAAGACCTTTAGGGAGGCCGAGGCGTAGATGGGAGGATAATATTAAAATGGATTTGAGGGGGGTCTGATATGATGATAGGGAGTGGATTAATCTTGCACAGGATAGGGACCGATAGCGGGCTTATGTGAGGGCGGCAATGACCCTCCTGGTTCCTTAAAAGCCATTTGTAAGTAAGTAATGGCGAAATTTTACAGTACTTGAATTCACTGGGTTATAATGTTGTCGGCATTGATAACATTATGAAAAAATTAATTTGGTACATAGTGTAATCTGAAAATTTGATTAAATAAATTTGGGACATACTTAAACATGTGACGACATCCTTATTGGTGACAAATAGTGTGGGTACTAATTGTATCATGGTACTAATAGCCTGGGACAAATACTCTTGGTACGAATATCTTGGGACGAATACTCGTAACTTTGGGCGGGATGACCAGTTCCTTTCCCCGGCCATTGCATATATAGCTGAAGAGTAACATATAGATGTATACAAACAATACCATTGTTCTTCAACTGACTTATATCGTCAAGTGAGATTTAATGCCATATAATAGATGTATATATCAGCCAGAACCTTAATCAGAGGTCATTTTTGAAGTAATTTGTTGGTATTTTATTGTGTGTACAGCTAAAACACTTTTTTTTTAGAATTGTAAATAGCTTACATTTTAGTATAAAGTCAATTTTTCTGATTGAAAATATATTATCGTTTTCTTAAATAAAAAAGTTTTACACAAATACAGAGTGTCTCCGAGGTGGTGTTACAAACTTTCAGGGATGTAGGGAAGGGGCACATGTATCAATTTGAGATAAGGAACCCTGGTCCGGAAATTATCGAGTCGAAAGTTACAAGCAAAAATAGTTCTGTGGAAATGAAATAATTTTATTCCTCTGTACACCTTATTTATGTGTATTTATCTGTACATCTTACACATACTGTATTCATCTGACGTTGTTTACGTTGTCTACTTACAGTATTCCATTCAGTGCGCTGTCTGAGGGGTGGGGACAGGAAACTACACTAAAGCAATGCAGATAGCGTAATGTGTAACGGACATGGTCTGTCCTGATATGCACGTCTGTAGACAGCAGTGTATGTGTACAAGTTGCAGTGTCCAGTCGATCAGTCCTAGTGAAATGGAGGAGTACACGAAGAGCGGAATACGCAGACCTGATTTTCGAATACGGATGAGCCAATGGGAACAGTAGACAAGGTCACAGATTGTATCGGGACAAGTACCCACGTAGCAGACATCCGGCCCATACCATTTTTCCACGAATGTTCCAAAGGTTAAGGGAAGGAGGACACGTGGTGCCAAATTACAATTCCATTTCTACACAACTATTTTTGCTTATAACTTTCGACTCAATCATTTCCGGACCGTGGTTCTTTTTCTCATATTGATACATGTGCCCTTCGCCATCATCCCTGAAAGTTTGTAACACCACTTCGGTAACATCCTATACGTATTAGGTTAAACTGGTATAAAATCTTTATGGACTAGAAACTTGGGAAGACGAAGAAACCGATAAAGATCTTGGAACAGCCAGTATGATTGAGACTGAAACAGACTGTAGTTCAAATGAAGAAATATTTGGTTATCTTCAAAGGTTTCGGAAACACCCTGTATGTATTAGATTAAATTGCTATAAAATCTTTATGGACTAGAAACGTGGGGAGACGAAGAAACCAATAAAGACCTTGGAACAGCCAGTTTGATTGAGACTGAAACAGACTCTAGTTCAAATGAAGAAATATTTAGTTATATTCAAAGGCTTCGGAAACACCCTGTATGTATTAGGTTAAATTGCTATAAAATCTTTATGGACTAGAAACTTGGGAAGACGAAGAAACCAATAAAGATCTTGGAACAGCCAGTATGATTGAGACTGAAACAGACTCTAGTTCAAATGAAGAAATATTTGGTTATATTCAAAGGCTTCAGAAACACCCTGTATGTATTAGGTTAAATTGCTATAAAATCTTTATGGACTAGAAACTTGGGAAGACGAAGAAACCAATAAAGATCTTGGAACAGCCATTATGATTGAGACTGAAACAGACTCTAGTTCAAATGAAGAAATATTTGGTTATCTTCAAAGGCTTCGGAAACACCCTGTATGTATTAGGTTAAATTGCTATAAAATCTTCATGGACTAGAAACGTGGGGAGACGAAGAAACCAATAAAGACCTTGGAACAGCCAGTATGATTGAGACTGAAATAGGCTGTAGTTCAAATGAAGAAATATTTGGTTATCTTCAAAGGCTTCGGAAACACCCTGTATGTATTAGGTTAAATTGCTATAAAATCTTTATGGACTAGAAACTTGGGGAGACGAAGAAACCAATAAAGATCTTGGAACAGCCAGTACAATTGAGACTGAAACAGACTCTAGTTCAAATGAAGAAATATTTAGTTATATTCAAAGGCTTCGGAAACACCCTGTATGTATTAGGTTAAATTGCTATGAAATCTTTATGGACTAGAAACTTGGGGAGACGAAGAAACCAATAAAGATCTTGGAACAGCCAGTATGATTGAGACTGAAACAGAGTGTAGTTTAAATGAAGAAATATTTGGTTATCTTCAAAGGCTTCGTAAACACCCTGTATGTATTAGGTTAAATTGCTATAAAATCTTTATGGACTAGAAACTTGGGAAGACGAAGAAACCGATAAAGATCTTGGAACAGCCATTATGATTGAGACTGAAACAGACTCTAGTTCAAATGAAGAAATATTTGGTTATCTTCAAAGGCTTCGGAAACACCCTGTATGTATTAGGTTAAATTGCTATAAAATCTTTATGGACTAGAAACATGGGAAGACGAAGAAACCGATAAAGATCTTGGAACAGCCAGTATGATTGAGACTGAAACAGACTGTAGTTCAAATGAAGAAATATTTGGTTATCTTCAAAGGCTTCGGAAACACCCTGTATGTATTAGGTTAAATTGCTATAAAATCTTTATGGACTAGAAACTTGGGGAGACGAAGAAACCGATAAAGATCTTGGAACAGCCAGTATGATTGAGACTGAAACAGACTGTAGTTCAAATGAAGAAATATTTGGTTGTCTTCAAAGCCTCCACTTCAGCGTTGCCACTAAACGGTGAGTGATAAGTGATGTATACACGTGCAACTAAAATATCTCTTCTAGTTCTCCAGCATTCGTAACATAACACCACAGTTGTTGAGTTTTACATTATTTAGCAGCACAAAGTCCTTGTGTTATGCCACTTTGTCATTTACGGCGCATTTGACTAATGTGGTTAGCATAATGCTCGCCAACTCTCTCTTGGCTTGGCCTTAGACTGCAACTAATTAGCATATAAACGTTGCTTACCTTCCTGCGCCTTCTAAATTATGAAACACTGTCATTGTGCGTGCGAGGTGTATATAAGTGGCCCTTCATCTTTCAAAGTATTGATGTGGTTCTAATTCTGTGACGATCACATTCAAAACCTGTAATTTATTAGCATATTTTTAAGTCATTGGAAAATGTTGTGTACGAAATAATTATGAGTGTATGTCCTAAGTAGATATGTGCAATTTAATTTAACACAAAACTCCATGTTGCGCTTCTTCACACACTCCGATGTTACGTTTAGAATTGATAGAAATGTGTAATGTTATGAATCCTTTACAGTAAAATTATAAATATACTACTACTAAAATTTCTTTCAAATCATCCGTCCTCAAGTGAGGTTGACCACTGGGATCCGGAATTAACAAACATAAAAGATAAAGGGAAATGAAACGAGCAAAATAATGATTCGATTTGTACATCAAAACAAAAATTTATTTGTTAATATATAGATGATAGTGTAGAATTTGAAGAGAGGCCTTCAGAATTTCCATTACAATCTTCTGAACCCCATGAAAGGGAATTTTAAAAGATTTAAGGATATTACATGTAAATTTTGGTAAACAACCCCTCGCTCCAAATAGTAAGCCTGTAACATCCCATTTGTATCCTATATTTTTCACTGAGGTATGGAAGACAAGGTACATATTTAGCTCGCTTGTCATCATTTATCTGCAGTGCTTGATTCGTGTCTCGCTTAAAGCAAATCGTAGGGTCTAAGACCATCGCTTTCTGGGTTCTTCTATTGATGGCAATTATATCGACTCTTCTATGAGAATCATCTTCAGACACGCAATGAATCTCCTCATGTACTTCCCATCCTCTGCTTCTTAGCAGGTTGGCAATTGCTGTACGGACACGATGGTGTCTGTTGTTACGCAGTAGCTCTCCCTTCTTACAGAACCCCAGTACGTGGCCAATTGTAGTAGTGTGTATTAGCACAAGAAAACGAAGCAGTTCAATAGGAAAATATTTTTAGGACGCCAGTTTGTAAACAGACAATACTTTTTCTCTATCACTGATTATTAATTATTTGGTTTAATGCAAGCAACCTTTCATGAAATTTGGCACTTTTTAATTTTTTATGAGACAAGAGATGGACGAAATTTGCTAATTTTTTTTTTTTTTTTTTGTTGCTTGTCGAAATCTTTAAATGGTGTGGAACGTTACAATAAACTTCCTTAAGACGTTAGAAAAAAGCACCGATGTCTATAATTTTAGTCATCTTGTGCTGTTGAATAATTAAAAATAGAATTATTTTTATACTGCTAATGAGTTTTAAAGATTGTATGTTATATTAGAACATTTAACGACATTCATTCATTCATTCATTCATTCATTCATTCATTCATTCAGTGTTCTGCCTAAGAGCAGGTCTTTCACTGCAAATCCAGCTTTCTCCAATCTTTCCTATTTTCTGCCTTCCTCTTCATTTCCTCATATGATCCATATATCTTAATGTCGTATATCATCTGATATCTTCTTCTACCCCAAACTCTTCTCCCACCATTCCTTCCAGTCATCCTTCAGCAGGCAGTTTCTTCTCAGCCAGTGACCCAGCCAATTCCTTTTCCTCTTCCTGATCATTTTCAGCATCATTCTTTCTTCACCCACTCTTTCCAACACAGTTTCATTTCTTATTCTGTCCCATTAATTTGTTACATATTTAACGGTAAATTTATTATTATTATTATTATTATTATTATTATTATTATTATTATTATTATTATTATTACTACTACTACTACTACTACTACTACTACTACTACTACTACTACTACTAATTTGAAAAGAGACAATCTTTTATTACAAAGAGCGAACCTGATTCGTCATGCGTTTTCTGGTATTGTAGTCAAGCGTGGAAAGAGGGTAGTTTGGGCTATATATATATATATTTCGCAAATTCCATTGATATACTGTATATTTTCAGAAGAATAAGATTTAGCTTTTTCACTTTTTCGCTGTTATTTATATTTAATAACATATTTGTTTACATACTATCTTAATTCTTATTCATTTCTCCCTCAAGAATTTTCGATTAATCGTTTCGTAACTTTATCCTTGTCCTTGACATGCCTGGTGTAGCAATTTTATGAATCAAGATCATAGTTGACCAGAAATGAGAGGGAGTAGCAGGAAAACTACAAGGGATGTACAGGTTTCAGATTTGATCATTGCATTTATTTCTAAACTTAAATATCATGAGAGCCATTATTGAAGGGTAAAATAGTGAAAGAAGCTATATTTGTCCCTCCCAAGTTCAGTATTAAGAAACTGTGGCTTATTTGTGGAAATTTGAGAAGAACAATTGAGAACATCGAATTTGCTTCTTCTCAAAAATTTTAAACTGTTTCAGTCACGTTTTAATTTATCCTTTGTGGGTTTATTTTTGAGACTCTTTTAGCTCTGGACTTCGATCAGTTTGAAAAACACCAGATTTATTAAATGTATATAACAAACAGAGTGAATATAAATACTCCAGAGAAGTGTCAAAACAAATTCAAGTAGATAATTAAATATAAAATATGAAGGCACTAGGGGCGTCAACGTTCGATCAGCACCAATTTTCTCATAACTTCTCATTTGGCTTATGTCAGGTTGGAATCTACCTCTTCAATTTATTTACCGATAGTTATGACCTCATTATGAAGTCAAATTCATTACTCTTTCCCCTTTATGTCTCATTACAGCTGGCTAGGATTGAAGCACCATAATTTCAGTCATCGAAGGCCTACTGTAATTAATGACGTCACAGTATTAACAAAAATTATGATCAGATTTCTTGAGTGGTCAGAGCATAAACGCTTTTCGTTAAAATAAAAAAATACAGTAAAATTACAGAGACAATGAATGATCAACATTCAATTGTTTCTTTTATTCAACAAAATTATTTGGAATTTTATGGTCACACAAGCGCAAACATTTCGAGTTAAATCAGAAATGCAATTATTACAAATAGAATGAATGTTTGACATTCAATTGTTTATTTTATTCGACAAAATCGTTTGGAATTGTTATAGCACACAAAAAAGGATGACAGTTGAAAGATTGGCAAAGGGAATCATAGAATGGTTATCAGTGTTGGACAAAGAAGAGCGGACTCTAGATAAAGGGAATGACGAAGAAAGGCACTGAAGAAAATTAATGGCCAGGTAGACAACAATGAAGAAGAAAAATAAAAGGAAGAGATTTGTAATGGGCTCGCAGAAATGTGTAAACACTGTTAAACCCAACTCATTATATTTTTCACTTCTTTTCATTTACCATCTTGCTGAAATATCTTCTCAGTATAATTTCTTATATTTTTCTATTCGTTTTTTTACCCTTTCTTCTTTCTTTGAGCAATTACTTAACGACGTTTTATCAACTACTAGTTTATCTAGCCTGTTTCCTTCTTTCTACTACCATGGACCAATCTTCATCAAACCACGGTTTCTTTTTCTTAGTTTCATAATAGCCAATGCTCTGTTCAGCTGCAATTTTGATACTATCTGGGATATTTTCCCACATGCTATTAACATCTAACTCTTCCTCAACAAACGATTAGGGAAAATAGGAAATTTTACTGGAAGCAAGTAAAGAGACAGGTTTGGAAGTAAATCCCGAAAAGACAAAGTATATGATTATGTCTCGTGACGAGAATATTGTACGAAATGGAATATAAAAATTGGAAATTTATCTTTTGAAGAGATGGAGAAGTTCAAATATCTTGGAGCAACAGTAACAAATATAAATGATACTCGGGAGAAAATTAAACACAGAATAAATATGGGAAATGCCTGTTATTATTCGGTTGAGAAGCTTTTATCATCTAGTCTGCTGTCAAAACATCTGGAAGTTAGAATTTATAAAACAGTTATATTACCGATTGTTCTGTATGGTTGTGAAATTTGGACTCTCACTTTGAGAGAGGAAAATAGGTTAAGGGTATTTGAGAATAAGGTGCTTAGGAAAATATTTGGGGCTAAGAGGGATGAAGTTACAGGAGAATGGAGAAAGTTACACAACGCAGAGCTGCACGCATTGTATTCTTCACCTGACATAATTAAGAACATTAAGTCCAGACGTTTGAGATGGGCAGGGCAAGTAGCACGTATGGGCGAATCCAGATATGCATATAGAGTATTAGTTGGGAGGGCGGAGGGAAAAAGACCTTTAGGGAGGCCGAGACGTAGATGGAAAGATAATATTAAAATGGATTTGAGGTAGGTGGGATATGATGATAGAGAATGGATTAATCTTGCTCAGGATAGGGACCAATGGCGGGCTTATGTGAGGGCGGCAATGAACCTCCGGGTTCCTTAAAAGCCAGTAAGTTAGTTAGTTAGTTAGTTAGTTAGTTAGTTAGTTAGTTAGTTAGTTGGTTAGTTAGTTAGTTAGTTGGTTAGTTAGTTGGTTAGTTAGTTAGTTAGTTAGTTAGTTAGTTAGTTAGTTAGTTAGTTAGTTAGTTAGTTAGTTAGTTAGTTAGTTAGTTAGTTAGTTAGTGGGTTGGTTGGTTAGTTAGTTGGTTAGTTAGTTACTTAGTTAGAGTTGGTTAGTTTATCTAGCATCGACTAATTTGAGTGATAGAGATGGTATTTGGCGAAATGGATCTGAGGATTTTCCATGGCGTTACCTGATATTCGAGTTACTTACTTACTTACTGGCTTTTAAGGAACCCGGAGGTTCATTGCCTCCCTCACATAAGCTCGCCATTGGTCCCTATCCTGAGCAAGATTAATCCAGTCTCTACCATCATAACCCACCTCCCTCAAATCCATTTTAATATTATCTTCCCACCTACGTCTCGGCCTCCACAAAGGTCTTTTTCCCTCCGGTCTCCCAACTAACACTCTATATGCATTTCTGGATTCGCTCATACGTGCTACATGTCCTGCCCATCTCAAACGTCTGGATTTTATGTTCCTAATTATGTCAGGTGAAGTATATAATGCGTGCAGCTCTGCGTTGTGTAACTTTCTCCATTCTCCTGTAATTTCACCTCTCTTAGCCCCAAATATTTTCCTAAGAACCTTAATCTCAAACACCCTTAACATATGTTCCTCTCTCAAAATGAGAATCCAAGTTTCACAACCATACAGAACAACCGGTAATATAACTGTTTTATAAATTCTAACTTTCACATTTTTTGACAGAAGACTAGATGACAAAATCTTCTCAACCGAATAATAATAGGCATTTCCCATATTTATTCTGCGTTTAATTTCCCCCCGAGTGTCATTTATATTTGTTACTGTTGCTCCTAGATATTTGAATTTTTCCACCTCTTCGAAGGATAAATCTCCAATTTTTATATTTCCATTTCGTACAATATTCTCGTCACGAGACATAATCATATACTTAGTGATATAAAGACTAGTTACGTTCCACGTACCAAATCTTATAACCTTTTTCCTTTGCTGTGGTCGTGCCGGAGAATCAGTCCCATTCCGAGGCTTACTGTTAGGTTTCGTAACAAGCTTTTTTTTTACGGTGATCGGTTCATAGCCCTTCGTCCAACCCCCAAGCTGGAGGACCACCTCTCATCGGCTGTCCACGACTGCTTATTCAATATATTCACAGCTACCATTCCTATCTGGAGGCCGTCTCCTCTATCCGCAAACTGAGGACGCGCCATGCCGTGGTGATAGGGACCCACAATCGAGTTACGGTTGGGAAAAACGTCAGAAATAACCCAAACAGGTAATCAATTATAGCGGGATTCAAACCCACACGCGAGCATTTATGTCACTGAAAGACAGATTTGTTTTGAATGCCATCAAAATGAAGTCAAATGGTTCGACTTCCATTAGTGCCTTGTATATGCAAATTGTTTACATCGGAATGTAAGTGTCGTGAAAACATGGGGCAGGAGACACCGCTTCACTCAACCTGGGCCTGACGAGAGCAGGGCGTAAACAATTACTGGTGGAGATGCAACCTGTAATCTACTAGAGAGAAATGTGTTGTTAATTCTATCCAATCTGTGTCGCTGTAGATAATTCCGACCTAATTAGAAACAAACAAAGGTAGTGTGTGGCCATGTGCACTTCGCTACTGTTTCTGTCGTTCAAAATTAGAATCTTCTGATTGACAAATGACACACGCAGTGGCGCAGTTTAATGCTCGTTAAGGGTGTAAAGAAATGGACACTACCACAGAGAAAACCAGTCCTGTTGTGCTACATTCATTTGAATAAATTTGCATAGAACTATATGTTTACAGGAAAATTCAAAACATAGCCCACTTAGTTCGTCAGAGACTATCTAGAGTGCGGTGGGTCCACATTACATTCGTAATGAATTGTGTTGATGGAGTATTTTTGGAACATCACAAGGGAATTGGAGGACCAGGAGAAAATATCTGTTTTGCCTCGAACACGGATTTCTCAACACAAGTTGTAAATTCGAACCTGGGTCCTCTGGCTTATAAACGTAGCACAGAGCCACCGTTACGTCAAAGAGACTAATTGTAGAGGTTGAAAACAAAACCCGTCATTTCCAAAATAGTACTTTTTTTTCAAGAAGTAGAAAAAACTGTATCGATCCTTCGCTTTACCCCAAAGAAAACTATAATTTTATGTGTCGTGCATGTTACGTCACTCTTAATGGTGTCAGTAATCATGATTTTAATTATTTTCTGTGCATTTCATAGACAAAAAATTTGAAAATGTGAGGGAAATGTTCGATTTTGTTCAAAAAAATTATATTTAAAATAACTTATAACAGTAAAATATATGCCTTATGTAAAGAAATAGGTTTGGAAGTAAATCCCGAAAACACAAAGTATAAGTATGATTATGTCTCGTGACGAGAATATTGTACGAAATGGAAATATAAAAATAGGAAATTTATCTTTTTGAGAGGTGGAAAAATTCAAACATCTGGGAGCAACATGATACTCGGGAGGAAATTAAACGCAGAATAAATATGGGAAATGCCTGTTATTATTCGGTTGAGAAGCTTTTATCATCCAGTCTGCTGTCAAAAAATCTGAAAGTTAGAATTTATAAAACAGTTATATTACCGGTTGTTCTTTATGGTTGTGAAACTTTGACTCTCACTTTGAGAGAGGAACATAGGTTAAGGGTGTTTGAGAATAAGGTGCTTAGGAAAATATTTGGGGCTAAGCGGGATGAAGTTACAGGAGAATGGAGAAAGTTACAGAACACAGAACTGCACGCATTGTATTTATCACCTGACATTATTAGGAACATTAAATCCTGACGTTTGAGATGGGCAGGGCATGTAGCACGTATGGGCGAAGCCAGAAATGCACATAGAGTATTAGTTGGAAGGCCGGAGGGAAAAAGATCTTTTGGGGGGCCGAGACGTAGATAGGAGGATAATATTAAAATGGATTTGAGGGCGGTGGGATATGATGGTAGAGACTGGATTAATCTTGCTCAGAATAGGGACCAATGGCGGGCTTATGTGATGGCGGCAATGAACCTCCGGGTTCCTTGAAAGCCGTAAGTAAGTAAGTAAGTAAGTATCGTCGAAATACTCCGCTACATAAAATTATTTATTATTGATATTTGTAACAATTTGTAAACACTAGATCATGAACATAGGCTGATCTTTTTAATTATGGAATCAATGTAAATACATTTATTGATTATTCGTCCAAAATTTCGAGAAAAAATACATATTTTCCACTCGAAAAGTTAAAGTTAAGAGTTAATTGTGTCTTTCAAATCTTATACATTCTTTGTAATCTTTCTTATCTTGTTACCCACATACTAATTTTTCCTTCTTTAAAGTGGATTTTCTATATTTTTTTCTGGACATTTTATGGTTACCTGGGATGCCAGGCAGACGACTGAATTGTCGATTAAAGCTATAACGTCAGTAGAAATCACTATGGTACTCTGACGTAGAAATCAACATCGAGAGCCTTAATGCTTCACCTTTCCTGATTTTTTGTTTCTTTTCGAATCACATTTATATAAAACATTAAGTACATTGTACTTACACTAAATTCAAATTTATGAATATATTCTATATTTTGATTTCCTTCACTAAACAGTGATTTACGTTTCATATATCGCGAATATGTAAATTTGTTGGTTTAACTGTCAGGAACTTCAATTTCCTTGATAAGAGGCTTCAAGCGGAATCAGCCCTTCATCAGCGTGATGTCACGCAGGTAACAACTCTAATTATGTGTGAATTTACCAGCCGGTGATATTGTTGTCAGAGAAGTTAACAGCCCCATTGACTAGCATCAATGACATAATACCTGTCTGAAACACAGCGGGATGAAAAACTGTCTCTTTTCAACTTGTTATGTATGTTTGATATTCATACGATAAGCTTTTTATGGCCCTCCACTTCAAATAGCTGTTGCAGTGTTCTCTGCTATTGGATGACCATTTTATTATTGCTTTTAAAAGCACATTAGCAATGAACAAGCCTTCCTGTTTCATTGTTCGTACACGAGATGATAGCGATAAAGTCCTCTCCATTGTCCGCAAGCCTACTTGCTCTTTATAGGATGCCATGTATCACAGGTGCCGAAGTGGGGTTGGGCGCTTTTGTGCAGTGGCAACACTGATAATAGTCCGGCGAGACGATTATCTGAACATTGTAACGGCAGTATATTTGTTTGCATTTCGGGTTTTGCTAATGCGAGAAAAGGCAATTCACAAAATTTCTACACAACACGTGTTTTGTGGTGTATGCAATATTCAGCTCCTAGGCCCGGAAACTGAAAATGATTATTCTTCCAAAATAGTAATAATAATAATAATAATAATAATAATAATAATAATAATAATAATACTTACTGGCTTTTAAGGAACCCGGAGGTTCATTGCCGCCCTCACATAAGCGCGCCATTGGTCCCTATCCTGAGCAAGATTAATCCATTCTCTATCATCATATCTCACCTCCCTCAAATCCATTTTAATATTATCTTCCCATCTACGTCTCGGCCTCCCTAAAGGTCTTTTTCCCTCCGGCCTCCCAACTAACACTCTATATGCATTTCTGGATTCTCCCATACGTGCTACATGCCCTGCCCATCTCAAACGTCTGGATTTAATGTTCCTAATTATGTCAGGTGAAGAATACAATGCGTGCAGTTCTGTGTTGTGTAACTTTCTCCATTCTCCTGTAACTTCATCCCTTTTAGCCCCAAATATTTTCCTAAGCACCTTATTCTCAAACACCCTTAACCTCTGTTCCTCTCTCAAAGTGAGAGTCCACGTTTCACAACCATACAGAACAACCGGTAATATAAATGTTTTATAAATTCTAACTTTCAGATTTTTTGAGAGCAGACTGGATGATGAAAGTTTCTCAACCGAATAATAACAGGCATTTCCCATATTTATTCTGCGTTTAATTTCCTCCCGAGTATCATTTATATTTGTTACTGTTGCTCCCAGATATTTGAACTTCTCCACCTCTTCAAAAGATAAATTTCCAATTTTTTAATTTTCATTTCGTACAATATTCTGGTCACGAGACATAATCATATACCGGTACTTTGCGTTTTCAATAATAATAATAATCATAATAATAATAATAATAATAATAATAATTTTATTTATTTACTATGGCAGAGCTAAGGCCAGTAGGCCTTGTCGGTATTGAGTTCTTAACAGCCAAAGAAGGAGTTGAGTTGTGTTACTCGAAAATCTGTCAGTTTCTTGCTGTTAGCTCCCGAATAACAAGATATTCAATATTAGAAATTGAAAGAAAAAAGGATAGAAACAAAGAGAGAGAGAATGGAAGTAAGAAAGAAAGAGAAAGCAAAACAGACAGACAGAAACAAAAAAAAGAGAATGGAAGTAAATAACTAAGAAAGAAAATAGTAGGCCTAATATGCATTACAAGAGCGGTATGTTGAAGTTTCATGTTCGAGGAAAAGTTTGAAAAAGCGAAACGTATTTGAGCTTTTTTAATTTCCGAGAATTGAAAGAAAACATACCGCTCGTGTATCGTACATTATTTTGTGCGAAGATCTTTTATTACATACCTGAAAGACGAATTTATAATTAGTTGCAATGAAATCTCCATCTTGGTTTCTGTTCAATGACGGCAAATTTGCAAAACAAAAGTATCTATCTTGAACATTGTAGCTTTAAAATGTTTTCTGTGTTTAGTATACTCCAGGAGGCCGTGATATACGTCTGTCTTTTTTTTCCCCAGTCTATAAATGCGAACTTAAAACAAACGGTAAGGTTATGTAATGATTTAGAGTTTACTTAATTTTTGCAAATATTTAAAAACAATAATTAACGGTGCAATTTAGGTGAAATTGCAGTGGTAAGTTTCCAATTTATAATTATTACTATATTGAACGTCTCTAAAAATAATATGTTAAAAGCCTAAAGCAGTAAAATCAATATGTCACTTAAGCGGTAAGAAGAGGGAAATTGTTATGTGTGTTAGGTTGGGAATACTGAATGTGGAATTTCAGACTTCCCGCGGATTGGTTTTGTGCGGAAACCAAGCAAATACGCACGATCTCGCACAAAATACATTGGAAGTTAAAATTCGTGTATGTAAATTTAAAAACCTTAGGCAGAGCGAATGTCAAGTTTTACATTTTAGAATTAGCTTGTTATTGCAACAGGAAGAGCACGTAGATTATAGTGCAATGCAAAATAAAATTCGCTTCATCTCAGTATGTCAATCAACAGAACAGTAGTAAAATGGAAACAGGATGTCTGCCCTCTGAAACTGTAAACAGTGCAAATGCATGGCAAGTACGTAACTCATCGGTTATCGCTTGTATAGCTGCTGATGTGAAAACAAACGTCCACAGGGTGTTGGGGTGGCACAAAGGCTGTCCGCGCATATCGTGTACAAAGTAGAATTGCACATCACACAAAAGACGCCTGTTGAAGCAGGTTCATTCTTCTTGATGTGAAAACCATTTTCAGAAGGAAAAACAAAGTAAGTAACTGACTTTCGTTACATAAATAGAAGCAATAATAATAATAATAATAATAATAATAATAATAATAATAGTAATTTATTTTTTATTTTTATTTATTTACAATATTAACGTGCAAAAACAACAGCACAAGGCCAATTTCAGTTTAGCACGATACAAATCAGAACAAAACAACAAATGATGATGAGAATGAATGATAGAAAATGGCAATGAGATGAAATACAAACAATATAATGGTCTACATCAATCATTGATCAAATAATAATTATAAAATTATAAAATTAGTACAATGAGATAATTGAAATAATGGAATAGTCTACATTAATCAATTGACCACATGCAAGAAATAAAATGGACAAATAATTATTAAAATTAGATCAGTGAGTTAAAAACTCAAAGATATACTACACATTAAATGGATCCAAGTTGAATCCATGCAAATTAGCATATTTAATGCATCTGCAGACCGGTGACAGAGATTTAGGATTCTTATTATAAAACAATTTATGAAATCTTAAACCATTAGCAGGAATACGAAGACTGATATTGCTTATGAAAGATTAACATCAACCTTAATGACTTTACAAAAAAATAAATAATCAAGATCCTGACGTCTGGTGAACAATATCAACCTTAATGACTTTACAAAAAAATAAATAATCAAGATCCTGACGTCTGGTGAACAAACTACCGCAATTGAAATAATTGCATTTAATCTCATAGTCATAATCGGAATTTGGTAAAAATCTATAAGAACACAAGGAAATAAATTTTCTTTGAATATTCTCCAATTTAGCCGAGTCATTGGAAGTAATGGAGTTCCATACAACAGATGCATATTCAAGCTTGGATCTAACCAACATCTATATATATATAATATGAACTGGTAATGGAAATTACGGGAAAACGACTGAACGGATTTTAATCAGAGACCCCTCATTTTCATGCCTGGCATCCAAAGTTTTTCGGAAAAGTAGTAGTTTTCAGTGAAATGTCAGTTTTCCTACATAATTTTCCTATTTTCCAAAATCCATCTGTTGTCAGTTTTGAGAACTAAGTTTATTCAATCACGGCCGACTTGATTGAATTTCAGAACAAAACACACACTACAATAAACAATAGGCTATTACACGAAGGCCATGACCTGCAGGATTGCCGACATATTTAGAGCTCAATTCAATTTGTTATTAAAAACTGATTCTGCAGTGTATAATTTTCTGAGTACAGCTGTGTATTGGATATTCAAATCTACGAAACTTGAGGTGGTTTGATGACATTATTACCGTTAGAAATTAAATATTATTGTAGTTAACATCATGATGCATCTATTTTTCATTAATTGTACATAATACTGATGCTATATTCATGACATGAAAGTGAAACGTTTTGTGGTTATGTAAGTAAATGTAGAGAATATCTTAATTTAGATCTTCATTTCTATAATATTCTGAGTGGCTGCTATATATAACTACAAAACTTAAGTAAGATAATAATATTGTTATTAAAAATCAAATATTTTTATACTTATTAAACCAGTGGGGTTGGGTCTTTTTCATATACTTAATGGCGGTGTAGTGTAGATATTGATATGTGTCATTGTCTTCAGTATTGGCTCGAGAGAGCGCAAAAATTATAGTTCCTAAGGAAAGATCAAAAGGTATTACTTACTGATAAAATACGAGGCCTAGAAAATTTTGTTGTCTCCAGATCATTTCAGCAAGATCTCTTAGTAGAATAAAATGATTTTACGCTCTACATTTCAAGTTCTACATGCAGCAGCTATACGAAAATGCTATTGTTCGAAAGCTTAGCAAACCTGACATTTTTTTAACTT
>NC_091117.1:222564376-222709376 GCF_040183065.1 Periplaneta americana
TGAAATGGAGGAGTACACGAGAGCGGAATAAGCAGACCTGATTTTCGAATACGGATGAGCCAATGGGAACAGTAGACAAGCTCACAGATTGTATCGTGGCAAGTACCCACGTAGGAGACATCCGGCCCATATCATTTTTCCATGACTATTCTAAAGGCTAAGAGAAGGAGGGCACGTGGTGCCAAATTACAATTCCATTTCCACACAACTATTTTTGTATACATCTCGATTACAGAACTTTTAACACTGTATCACTTCGGAATATGTATGATAAGAACTTTCTTATGTTAAATTTTTAACATACCTTGTTAACATGTTTCGACCTATTTTCGGTCATCTTCGGAACTGGTCGTTGTTGGTCTTGGCGCCTCTTGTTTCCTGTGTTTCAAAACACATACACTCTTTGACTCTACACTACGAACGCACCCACACAGGAAACAAGAGGCGCCAAGACCAACAACGACCAGTTCCGAAGATGACCGAAAATAAGTCGAAACATGTTAACAAGGTACGTTAAAAATTTAACACACGAAAGTTCTTATCATATATACTATTTTTGCTTATAACTTTCGACTCAATCATTTCCGGACCATGGTTCCTTATCTCAAATTGATACGAGCATATTCCGAATCTCAGCGCTGAGCAATCTGATGGCATCACGGTGTTCCAAATTTCGCCGATGGAGTCATTGATGCTCCACCGGTGTCGCACCGGTTCCATCAGCTTGCAGAGGTGGTGGCAGTCTCCATCAGCCGTCATCATTGAATCTGATTGGTTCTTGTATTGGGCGGGAATTAGCAGACGAATGACATCGTGCACTGTTGTGTCATGGCGGTGTGTTCTGCTGTATTGTTTGTAATGAGCACAACGTAAAAACAATATGTTAATGGCTTATGAGCGAACATGTCAACGGACCAGTTATTACTACCGGTTCGAGAAATAAATTGTTTATGCTCTCTTTTCTTTGAACGAGATGGCAGTACGGTAATTTCGCAAAATCTTGCTAGCGTAGCAAAGACAACAACTTATACAGTCGCCATGACAGCCATCGATCCTTCCAGCAGTTTTGTTCCTATTTCGCTGCAGCGTGACGTCATTGTTGTCCACAGGTCCGGAATACGCTGTACATGTGCCCTTCGCCATCATCTCTGAAATTTTGTAATCACCTCGGAAACACTCTGTATAGTGTGGCTATATTTATGTGTCCGGTCGTTTCACGGTGAAACATGCTAACCTTTACCCCACATCACTTACCATTGTCATCAGGACCCCCTTCCGACTGACATAGAAGCCACAAGAGTAACTTATGTAGAAATATGTGCTACTGGTTACGCTGTTTGTAGCAATGTGAGCATGGAACTTTAATGGAGCGAACACATTCTCTTCTAATTAGTCTGTTACATTCCCTGAAAGTTGTCTGTCCCCAAATGCAAACATTATGTTCATTTACTTTGTATTGATGTGCAAAGCCGACTCGCCACTAAAATTTAAGCCAGTGAGCAAATTTTCCTCGTCTTCAGTCATATTCAGAGCATCAATGCAGAATTCATAGCGAACAGCATAATGTGCTCATTTCAAAAGCACGGTTAGCTGAAGTTTGTACGGTTCCATGCGTAAACGTTTACGTAGAGTTTTGGAGATGGTTGTTTGTGGTATTTGCAACTTTCAACTACCTCGTCGGGTTAACTTTTGAGGATTGTGCTGGTATGTAATGAAAACTCGATCTACGGTTTCTTTTGAAATAGATACTCAAACAGAACTCTGTCACTTGCACTGTCTCTTCTAAAATTTTGTGGCATGTGTTAATATAAACTCGGTTGAATATTTGTTGTGGAAACTCACGTAGCACACATTATTAACATTTTTGTTATTATCTAATAAATAAGGACAACAGACTCAACTACACAAAATTTCAAGGACTTTTTATAGACTCCAGTTTAACATGGAATAAGCACATCGAATACATATGCACAAAGCTATCAAGAGTTTTATATTTGTTAAAGAAATTAACTACTTGCGTTTCTCAAAATTATTTAAGATGTGCCTACTTTTCTTTCTTCCGATAATCCGATATGCCCTATTTTTCTGGGGAAATGGAACCAAAATTGGAAGCGTCTTGATTTTACAAAAGAAAGCCATTAGAATTTTATGTAAATCAAACATTGTCGGCCACTTTTCAGACAATCACGGATTTTAACAATCATAATTCTTTAAAATGTATTTATATGTTTTTCAATGTATTCTGACGATGCCTAAAACTGTACAAGTGTCCAAATATATTTAATTGAATTGAATCAACTCATATTTTGTGAACTAAAGCAGTTGATGTGAGTGTGATTGTGAGTGTGCCGGGTTAATATTACTTAACCAATCATCACAAATATAAAAATACATCAGGACTGTCGCTGGGCAGTAACCTGAACACACGTTTTAGCGTCACATTGTTGACAAGTAACTCCATTTGTTAGCACAACCATAAAGTATCTAATAGATGCTATAGAGTTACCAACAACGAAAAAAAAAAAGTAGTTGATTGGGTTACAGATGTTCAAATCTGACATTAGAATCTATTGTAACAGATTTTTCCTGTAGATAACCGAACTTTCCAAACCTGTAAATACCTGGTTCACATTGAAGTTCTTGTAATCTGGAATAACTGAACAAATACCGTATTCATTATGGAAAACTTGCGCTTGTGAATAATTTAATTATCCTTTCGAGTTCACTTACAAATACCTCCTTAAGTGTCTAACTTGTAGGTGAGGTACACTTGCATAAAGCTGGAATTCTAGCTCTGCAATAATAATGAATACCACACATTAAAACGCATACTCAATATTTAATGTACTACAAATCCAGCTTCCTTCATTCTCGTATGACTTCTGGAGTTAATTATTTGCCCATGCACCTAGACGTTGTTGCCGGCGTTCGTGTAATTACTTGTCTTACTCAGTCTCCACCGTGCCACTCCCATTACAGAGGGAGAAGGTTGTATAAATACAACATAAATTAACTTTAATGATTTTATAATGGAAAATCTCGCTGTTGAGACTGATGTCTCTACTCGCATATTGCCAAGCTCACAACTAGTCTTCAGTTAAATAAACGAAGACATATGGAGAACAGCTACACACCCTTGGGCATATTGTTCATTAAGAGCAACCCTTCCCCAATTTTCAGCCCTGTTCATAATTACCATTAGTCTGAATGTCTCCCTTTCTTATTCTCTCTCATTGTAGCACAGAATGAGGATTGTCCACACCACAAAACTTGAGGTACCGGTACCAGTATGAAAAACAAAAAGCAATAGAAGATAAAAACGTACAAAATACATGTTAATCTCACCAAAAGTGTACAAATATAACGTATAATGTCAGAATTATACATTAACAGTCTTACTAATAAACCGTGTATAGTTTTTATACGAGACTTATGCAGAGTTGAGACAGAAAACGTTACTAATAAACCGTGAATAAGCGATGGACGTATAAACAGCCTGTAACTGTACAATGGGAATTGCTTTGCAGTAGTTATATACACGAAAACCCTTGTTTAAGCGTTGTATATAGCGAAAAAATGCCCCCCCTCTAACAGCTGTTCCATATCGACTGTCATTTTATGATGATGGTTGCCTTGTAACCACAGAAGAACAAACCAAAGAGCACAGAATAATTAGAATAATATTGCTGTAGCTTGTACTCTTTGACCAGAATGTAGTGTGATAATCGATTAGAGCTAGTTATACTATCGATATTTAACACGCCACACTAGAGCGCTCTACCGGATCCAATAGAGAACCTCAGATATTCTATTACCTTTCGTAACGAAGTAATGACGAAACTATGACGTAGCTGTGTAACAGTTATACTGTTGTACACGACGTATGTAGTGATTATTAGTAAGGAATTTACACACGACTTATAAACGAGCTACTCATTGTATAAGTATAAGACAGTTAAACGTCTGTATATAGAGTTTTTATTAGTAAGACCGTAATAATTTTGTAACGTAAAGCGCACTTGCAAAGTCATTGTTGCGTCACCTCCGCGCAAGCGCAGAAAATGAATGAGCGTATTCCGAATCTCAGCGCTGAGCAATCTGATGGCATCACGGTGTTCCGAATTTCACCGATGGAGTCATTGATGCTCCACAGGTGTCGCACCGGTTTCATCAGCTTGCAGAGGTGGTGGCAGTCTCCATTAGCCGCCATCAGTGAATTTGATTGGTTCTTGTATAGGGCGGGAATTAGCAGACGAATGACATCGTGCACTGTTGTGTCATGGCGGTGTGTTCTGCTGTATTGTTTGTAATGAGCACAACGTAAAAACAATATGTTAATGGCTTATGAGCGAACATGTCAACGGACCAGTTATTACTACCGGTTCAAGAAATAAATTGTTTATGCTCTCTTTTCTTTGAACCAGATGGCAGTACGGAAATTTCGCAAAATTTTGCTAGCGTAGCACAGACAACAACTTATACAGTCGCCATGACAGCCATCGATCCTTCCAGCACTTTTGTTCCTATTTCGCTGCAGCGTGACGTCATTGCTGTCCACCGGTCCGGTGAGATTCGGAATACGCTCAAGAGAACTACCTATGGAACTCGCTACCGAGTGATGTAATGGATTGTTGGACAATAACTTCATTTAGGTCAAAATTACATAAATTCTTACTTAACAAATTAATTGCTGATTAATATTTATTACATATTATAATGAAACTAACATCTGTCCATTCTTATTATTATTATCATTAATTTCGCTAAATAGATTTACAAAACCTCTAATGGCAATTACATTGATATTTTCATTATAGAAATATATTTTAGATTTATATGTATATTATTTTTTTCTCCCTGTAACATAGTTCTAGTAAGCTTATATTAAATTAATTTTCATCATTTTACTAGCTATCTCAAACCTCAAGTTAATTATAATTGATTGGATTAAATTAGCTCATTAATTAAGTTACTACTTTACCTTATAGGTTGATCTAAATTTAAATAAATATGTAGTTTACTACTCGTTAACTAAACTGAAGAATATTGCTGCAAAACCTTTTAAGTGTAGTGTAAATATTCGTAATTTAAATATGTATTGTATTGATTAAGGCTGGTTGAGTGGAAGAGAAGGCCTTATGGTCTTAACTCTGCCAGCGAAAATAAAGTATTATTATTATTATTATTATTATTATTATTATTATTATTATTATTATTATTATTAGTAGTAGTAGTAGTAGTAGTAGTAGTAGTAGTAGTAGTAGTAGTAGTAGTAGTAGTAGTATTATGTGCACCAGTCGTTTCCTTGTCAATCGAGATTTGGACGCCATAGCCTAAAGTGCAGTGCATATTGATTTTCATCCATAATCATCTCAGCAGCGAAAGCAGCTCTTTCGTTGCAATCGTTTGGTTTAAGGTGATGGAGTTAGAGCTTGTCAGCACTCAAACGAAGACGCTTATGAAGTATGTCGTGAACATCTGAACCAGACACTTGCAATTCCCTACTAATCTTTCTAATTGACTTCCTTGGGCTTCTAGGGAATGCCTGACGCATCTGATCAACAGTCTTTTCTGTCATGTGCTTTTTAGGATGTCTTCTTGTTCATGAAACCAAGCTTTCAGTCTCTTGTAGAGTTCTATTCCACTCGTAAATGGATTTGTGTTTTGGAGGATCCACATTCCATTCCTTTCGTCCAGATCGCTGAACGCATGTATCTGATTAAACTTTTTAAACCAGAGTACGCACTGCACTTTACGCTGTGGCGTCCACATCTCGATTGACAAGGAAACGACTGATGCGTAGACTGTCTTCATTCCGTTTGTACGCTTGCGTGGCATGTGATTGAACAATAGCTTTGTCATCATCATCATCATCATCCTGTCAAGTACTAGTCCCAAAAGAACTGTTATGGCCGAAAAAGCGATTTTCTTGTCTTCTCTTCATGGGTCGACCAAGTGACCGTTTCCCATTTGGACGATACTTCATTATTGCTTTAGGGATCCTGGATGAAACCATTCTTGAGACGTGATCCTTCCAGTTTAACTGATATCTGGAGATATAGTCCAGTATTGATGACACATTAAGTTCTTGAAGGATATTTTCATTTTTCTTTCGATCCCACTTAGTGTAGCCAGCTGTTCGGCGCATGAATCTCATCTCGCAAGCTGTTAGTCTGCTTTCATCTTTTGTCCTTATAGTCCACGCTTCACTCCCATTACATAAGACTGGTCGAGCTATTATTTGATAAAGACGAGTACGAGTTGATTTTTGTACTAATGAAGGTTTTAAAACTATTAATGATGCCCATTGATTTGTTGAATTTTACAATTTTCTCTGATAAATCCAAATTATCAACAAAAGAAAGTTTATATCCTAAATAATTAAACTCATTAACTCTTTCCAAAATTGTGTTCTTTAAACAAATTTTGATTACTGTTGGGTATTTACCACAAAAGGTCATTATTTTTGTTTTGTTAATGGATATTTCCATTGAATACAATGGCTTTGTAAATGTGATAAAACAAACCTCGGAGTGGTTTTCTATCGATTGCTCTTTACGTTACAAAACTATAATTTTCAACTCTCGCATTATATGCATTATATGCCATTGTAATTTTTTACTGCAAATACTGAGTTGATGAGTTCTGGGATGCATTTTGGTTGAATTTCTTCAACCTGGACAGACCATGAATGCTGTCCGCTATATTCAGACAGTTTTGAAGCTCCGTCGTGCATTACGGGAGGAACGCCCTGGATACGAGATAATGTGGGCCTCACACTGATCGTGTCACCGTGGAGAATATCAGAACATTTGGGTGGGAAACTCTTCTGCAAACTCCCTACAGTCCCGACTTGGCACCCTCCGACTACCTCTTTTCTGCTCTGTAAAGAAGCAGCTGCGAGGCCAACGCTACGAGACGCTGGAGGACATCCGGAAAGCACTGCGTCAGTGTCTTCGGGAAGATGAAACGGACTTCTACTTACTTACTGGCTTTTAAGGAACCCGGAGGTTCATTGCTGCCCTCACATAAGCCCGCCATAGGTCCCTATCCTGAGCAAGATCAATCCAGTCTCTATCATCATATCCCACATCTCTCAAATCCATTTTAATATTATCTTCCCATCTACGTCTCGGCCTCCCTAAAGATCTTTTTCCCTCCGGCCTACCAACTAACACCCTATATGCATTTCTGGATTCGCCCATACGTGCTACATGCCCTGCCCATCTCAAACGTCTGGATTTAATGTTCTTAATTATGTCAGGTGAAGAATACAATGCGTGCAGTTCTGTGTTGTGTAACTTTCTCCATTCTCCTGTAACTTCATCCCTCTTAGCCACAAATATTTTCCTAAGCACCTTATTCTCAAACACTCTTAACCTCTGTTCCTCTCTCAAAGTGAGAGTCCAAGTTTCACAACCATAAAGAACAACCGGTAATATAACTGTTTTATAAATTCTAACTTTCAGATTTTTCGACAGCAGACTGGATGATAAAAGCTTCTCAACCGAATAATAACAGGCATTTCCCATATTTATTCTGTGTTTAATTTCCTGTCGAGTATCATTTATATTTGTTACTGTTGCTCTAAGATATTTGAACTTCTCCACTTCTTCAAAAGATAAATTTCCAATTTTTATATTTCCATTTGGTACAATATTCCCGTCACGGACTTCTACAGCAAGTGAATTTTCAAGCTTACAGAACGGCGGGAAAAATGAGTGCAAAGAAATGGAGACTATGTTGAAAAGTGACAGAAAAGTCTGTAGATTAAGATGATGTAACCGGTTTGTCTAAAAATAAAAATTAAGATTTATAAGAATGGGTTGCTCATGACTTTCAGTAGGACCCTCGTAATATATTATGTAATATATTATTCATATGGTAATAGTAATATGCGTTACAAGAGCGGTATGTTGAACTTTCATGTTCGAGGAAAAGTTTGAAAAAGCGAAACGTAGTTCAGGTTTTTTTAATTTCCAAGAACATGAAAACAAACATACCACTCGTGTATCGTACATTATTTTGTGCGAAGATCGTTTATTACATACCTGAAAGACGAATTTCTAATTAGTTGCAATGAAATCTCCATCTTGGTTTCTGTTCAATGACGACAAATTTGCAAAACAAATATATCTATCTTCAACATTGTTGCTTTAAAATGTTTTCTATGTTTACTATACTTCAGCAGGCCGTGATATACGTCTGTCTTTTTTCCCCCCAGTCTATAAATGCAAACTTAAAACAAACGGTAAGGTTATGTAATGATTTATTTTTCATTTTAATATTTTAACAATATTATTTATATAACATATTGCAGTAATAACATCGGCAAGTTTAATATTGCCGGTCTTGTTGATTTTTTCAGGGCTTCCTTAATGTTACTTGCATCACGAATGCATTAACTTTAATGGAGTTGTAGAGTTTACTTAATTTTTGCAAAAATTTAAAAACAATAATTAACAGTGCAATTTAGGTGAAATTGCAGTGGTAAGTTTCCAATTTATAATTATTACTATATTGAACGTCTCTAAAAATAATATGTTAAAAGCCTAAAGCAGTAAAATCAATATGTCACTTAAGCGGTGAGAAGAGGGAAATTGTTATGTGCGTTAGGTTGGGAATACTGAATGTAGAATTTTAGACTTTCCGCGGATTGGTTTTGTGCGGAAACCAAGCAAATACGCAAGATCTCGCACAAATGTTTTTTGTTTCAATTTTCAGTGGACAGATTATACAGGGACATCACTTTATTTTTACCAACATTTTGACATTAACCTGGCTATACTCGGAAACACTGTTGCCCCCTTCCTTTACAGGAGTTTGATGTTACTAGTGCAATATGTAAACAAATCATTTTACTAGGTATAGGAGGAGAGAAAAGTAGTGTATCCATTTATGTTGTAGGGAAATACGATATTACGATTTTCAGTTTGATCATCACTTTTACGGAATTTATCAAAATACAGTAGAGTAGTAACATTTTTTTTTCAAAAACTCACCTTTTCAGGCGGCTATGTTCGTTATGTAATGTCTACTTTATTTATCGTAGCATAATTAATTATTGATGTTAACATACAATATAGAGAGTGCACTTAAATTGAGGGGGTCATAAGTAAAGGGCTGTAAGTGCACTTAAGTTACTTTTGAGAAAATGGGGTATAAATATTTAAGCTTTCGTAAAATCGGTGAAATTTTTATTTAAATTTTAATGTGTGATGCGATTAAAATATCCCTTTGCCACTAAAATTTTAGATACTTTAGCTTACACTGGATGCACTTAACTCATGTTATTACAATGTCACTAGCATTCCTTTGCTTCTAGCCACCTCAATTCAAAAAAAGCTAATCTAAATTTTTAAACAAGTTGCTGAAAATGGTTGCCGTTCATTACAATGCAGGCTTCAATTCAGTACGCATATTATTAAAAACATTTTGAAGCATATTCTCTGAAATTGCATTTGTCGTTTCTTGAATATAATTTTTTAGTACGATATTATTAATATAGGTTCTTTCTTCTATAGAAAACGCAACCATATTTATGAAACACACTATAAACCGCAGTGTTTACTTCACTGCTTGAAGACTTCGAATGCAACAGCGGCCGTAAGTTTGTGTGTCTGGCGGGAGCAAGGACATTAGTGAAGGAGTGGGAGTGAAGTACATTCAGAAATGCAGGTACAATAAAAATGCAAGTAAAAATAAAATGATGTCCCTGTATTTTATGATATTTTGACGTGTAATTACAGTAACAAAGTTTTGCATGTAAATTCCGCGAACTATACAGCATGTTTGAAAGAAGCACGTACAACTGTTGCTTATTGACTTGTAACAGTATGATGCCGATGTTCCTATCTTTTACAAATGACGTGCAGCAGCTCGTAATAATGCGAGCAAGCTGCCTCTTGGCAATGCGCAGGCACGGTACAATGCAGCGCGCACAATGGCGCTTGAAGTCTTGTCAGCCGCACAATGAGGGGCACGCCGTCACTCTGCCGGACTGACCCTCGCGTTGTCACAATGCCCGCTTCACTAAGGAACTCCTTGATTAATTGAGTGCTTCGTTATCTGATTTCTGTTTTCCTGACGTGAAACAATGTAACAAAATGAAAATCATTTGATCGATTGGTTTAGCTGAATTTCATCATCATAGAATCAAAGTTGCATCTTTACCTAAATCAAAAGTAAAAGTTGAGTATTTTAAAGGTAAACAGGAGGAAAAAAACAAAAAAACCCACGTTAAAATACAGCAACAGTAATTTTCGCACATCATGGCGAAATCAATCCTTGACTGCATACGAGCTATTCCATATGAAATCGATCAGTAAAAAACCTCGCATTTTTTAATACTCTAATTTTTCCCCTATTTATACAAGGTGCTGAGGATTGTGCATTTTCAAAAATACACTATCGAAAGTCAAATGGTTTTCGTACTATTGAGCGACAAATTTAGCGTATTTTATAAAAACAAGGCTCTTTCAGCGCTCAGAACTCTGGAACCATTTACTGCAGAACATTGAACGGGAACTCATTTTGAAGCTGACATTTGGTAGGTTATGATAAGAAGTAATCCTTATTTTTATTGTACACAGAGAGACAGATAATCTGATTTTACTTACTTTTAGGCTTTTTGCCAATTTGTAAAAATGTAAAAAATATTGAGAAAAAAACTTGAATTATTAAGAGGGATTCGGCATTGTTTGCTTAGTGGTACGGCAATAAGTTTCGAGGGTATTAAATAAATTATTTTCACACACCTAGACTTGAACGGCGCAGTACCGCACGCACTGCCCGAGAGCTGAAGACAAGCGAGCGCTGGGCTTCATTTTACTCCTGTGTTTATGAAAACTTGTGATAATGCTAGCCCTGCTATGCGCTACTAGACGAAACATCACGTGTTTGTCTCCTGGCCTTGCTTGTCTCGGCTAGCTCCCGCCTCACAGTCAGCTGGTTAGCTCACGCGCGTACTATTTATTTTCTTTATTTGATTTTTCAATACTTTCTTATCAACGAACCACCAGTAAAAATATGTGTTTATTTGTACGTTCAATGCGGAATCTAACTATATATTTTAAAAATATTTTTTCGTGGACAAAGGCGTCTTAATGAAGAAAAATCTAAATTTCTCCATTTCCATAAAAAGTAAGAAAAACTGTTTACATGTCAATATAAACTTTAACTTCTCAGCATCAAAATAAACCATGATTTTGATCATTGGGTGAAAGGGTTTCGGAGCTACAATAGTTTAAAGTAGCTAATTTTATGAAAATACGATAAATTTAATTATTTTTAATTTAAACACTATGAAGTTCCGATGCCTCAAACTTTGCATCACAGTTGTCAACGGACAGACAAAGTTTCATTGTATTTAAAAATTGCAAGGTCAATTTGTTCTATATTTCGGTCGATTGATGACTAACTTCAAAACTAGAAACTATATCAGTAGTGCGCACATCGCATATTTACGATCATCGCGCAGCATGTTTTTCCAGAACCCATCTGCAATATTCAAACTAAAACGGAGCGTTTCTTGATGGAAAATAACGTGACAACGAAATATGGGTTTGTACACTCCATTCTAAATTAAAATATGGCGTGTTCCTGGCTCGTGAAGATAAATTTGCGTGGCCTAGTATGGTACAAATAAAAATAACGAATTTCATATTGTTCAGTTTAATTCAAGGGTTTTTTGGGAAAAAAAAAATAATAGTCCAAAAATATAAATTTTCAGGAGAAACAAAAAACTTTCAGACATCGATGTGGTTGACACTTCAAATGTGAAATTCATCATGCTACTTAAGGTGTTGTAGAAACTTGGGAAAACTGAAGAATACAGGGTGATTCAGTCCACAAGTAACTATTATTTATTTACGAAAATAATGCATGAAAATTTTCGAGACAAAAATATTTATAACTAAACCACATGTGAACTTTCACTTGAGCTTGATTTCATCAATCAGTTCTAACAGGAAGTGGGGTCAGTGGTGTATCACTTTAAAATTTCAAATGAGAGTCGGGTGAAATAGGGTACTATTTTATAGAGCTTTTCAAAACAAACAACTTTCATAGGAAACGTTTTTATTAATTCCTACTCTGCCAGTCACTTGACCACGCGGAAGTGTTAGGAGTCACTGACAGTGTTAGAAGAAGAGTACAGGTGTGTGCTGCTCAGAACGGCAGACATTTTGAAAATTTATTAATAACTAGCCGTACCCGTGCGCTCCGCTGTACCCGTTAGAAATAAATATAAAGTAATTACATAATTAAAATAGGACATTTGATCCAGGGAACATTCGTGTTTGATAGAAAGATAAATCGTTTAATATGTTACTTAATTTAAATTGTGTTTAAATAATTATAATGCGATCATTTTGATCCAGAGACACTCATTTGGTGCAATGACAATTCCTTTAACATGTTTCTTAATTGTTATTACATGCAACCATAGTTTAATGAACATTGACATTATTTAGATTTAATGTCTATACTTTATTTTACTTGCTATATGTTTCCATTGAATTATGGTAATAACTTAATTTTAACCCTTCTTTTCTACGTATTCAGTAAATGGCGCTTGACCCACTATGGTTCTGAACCCTTCAAATAAAAATTAGATTATAGTATATAATATTACATATTATATTATATTATATTATATTATATTATATTATATTATATTATATTATATTATATTATATTATATTATATTATATTATATTATATTATATTATATTATATTATATTATATTATATCAGAAGTTACTGTAATAGCATTATAGCATTATGTCCATCTAGAGAAACTACACTTTCCAATGGTGAAATAATAATTAATTACACAAATCGGTTAATTTAGCTTCCGATATTACTTCATACAAACACAGAAACATTCTCTGTAGGCTATGATTCATAGCTTTCGATTGTTGCTGTCCAAGGCCCCTTATAGACGAAGTCATTTGTTTTTTATTTCATTATACGGCCTTCGATGGCAGTTATTTTAATTTTAAAACTCATTTATCTCATTAAATATCAGTCCTATCAAAATTTTTCAAGGAATAAAACTTATCGGAAATGATTTTTAAAGAAATGTTTGTTATGTAACATTTTTCAAAAAAATCAATAATAAGCGAGATATTTCGATTTATTTAATTCAGGCACCCTTATAACCCCCCTTTTAAATAATGTATTTTGAATGCCATATAGCCTAAAATCTAAGTTACAACGAACTTAATTTATATTCCAATATTCATCGAAATCCGTTCAGCCATTATCGCGTGAAAAGGTAACAAACATACAGACATACATACAAACAAAAATTTAAAAAAAGTGATTTTCGATTTCAGGGTAGTTAATTATATACATTAGGACCAATTATTTTTGGAAAATCAAAAATTACCAGAAAAATTTCGGCTACAGATTTATTATTAGCATAGATTAATGAATTGTCCAGCCTATCAGCAACATGTCAACATTAATTGTCTTGTTTACAGTTTCGTCTTGTAACATTTCTCAATATTGATGACAGTCTTTTTGTACGTTTTCTCATTGAAAGAGTGGGAATTGATAAAAACGTTTCCTATGAAAGTTGTAGAGCTCTATCAAATGGTACCTTATTTGACCCCGACTCCCATTTGAAATTTTAAAGTGATACGCCACTGACCCTACTTCCTGTTAAAGCTGATTGATGAAATCAAGCTCAAGTGAAAGTTCACATGTGGTTTAGTAATAATTATTTTTGTCTCGAAAAGTTTAATGCATTACACTGGTGGCCATAATTCTGGAAACTTTTTGTTTCTGTACTGAATTATTATAACATTTGTATTAATTCACAGATTTATACAATAGAAAATGTTATTCGTGACTGACCCGTTACCGATGGGGTTATAATAAAGGTATTATATTAAACCCTGACTATTTGAACAATAAATTATCATTACTAAGCGGGAAATTATGTTCTTGTCGTTTAAGATCTAAATATTAATTTCAGATTTCATTATAATTTCCCATTATTTACTGTTATAAAAACTAGTCCATTGTTGAGTTTAAGATTATTGTTGATCAGTAGAAGTATTGTTGAGCACTGGTAGCATAAAATATGGACATTATTAATCTGTTTCTATCATTAGTCTGACTTAAGATTTCGTTAGGTGAACACCTGATTGCTTTACAACAAACTTTATTGATCATTTTATCACAATGGCTCCACGAAAGGACTGAACACCTTCTAGGGCAGCCATACTTCGAGAAGAAGGCTACACAATCAAGAAAATTGCAAGAAAACTTGGTAATGGTGCTACATTGCCTGGCGTCCAGAAGATATGTGAGAGGTACAAATCCATAGAATCTTGTAAAACAACACTTAGGACTGGTAGAAAACCTAAAGTAAGTCCAAGAGAAGTGAAGCAGATTTGTCGATTAGCATTGAAAGATCGAAGGAAACTTATAATGAAAATCTGAAATGAATATTTAGATCTTAAACGACAAGAACATAATTTCCTACATAGTAATGATTATTTATTGTTAAAATATTCAGGATTTAATATAATACCTTTGTTATAACCCCATAATTAACGAATCAGTCAAGAGGAACATTTTCAATTGTATAAATCTGTGAATCAATGCAGATGTTATAATAATTCAGTACAAAAACAAAAAGTTTCCAGAATTATGGCCACCAGTGTAGTTTCCGAAATAAATTACTGTTACGGGTGGTCTGAATCACCCTGTATTTGTAACTTAAATTACCTCATAGAAATACATGTGTAAATACAGGTAACTCTGAGCAATTATTTTAAGAAAAAAATACTCTGTAAAAATGTTATTTTAAGAAAAATCCATACTGACTCTAACGAACAACTAAAGGGGTAGCGCAAATGTCGATTAAATGCCGCTGTAGTTCCTTTAAAAATGGCCACGAGCGAAAAATAATCATATCCCCGTAAGACGCGAGGGTTAGGTTATGATTTTGTGACAAAATCCAAAATTTTTGTTTCGGGACCATTTTAGGCCTAAAACCTTGGTAGGTTTCCGCATTATACAAGAGCGGTATGTTGATGTTTTCATGTTCGAGGAAAATATTGAAAAAGCGAAACGTAGTTGAGCTTTTTTAATTTCCAAGAACATGAAAACAAACATACCGCTCGTGTATCGTACATTATTTTGTGCGAAGATCGTTTATTACATACCTGAAAGAGGAATTTCTAATCAGTTGCAATGAAATCTCCATCTTGGTTTCTGTTCAATGACGGCAACTTTTAAAAACAAAAATATCTATCTTCAACATTGTTGCTATAAAATGTTTTCTGTGTTTACTATATTCCAGCAGGCCGTGATATACGTCTGTCTTTTTTTTTCCCCAGTCTATAAATGTGAACTTAAAACAAACGGTAAGGTTATGTAATGATTTATTTTTCATTTTAATATTTTAACAATATTATTTATATAACATATTGCAGTAATAACATCGGCATCTGGAATCTTGTTGATTTTTTCACGGCTTCCTTAATGTTACTTGCATTACAAATGCAGTAACTTTTGTGGTGTTGTAGAGTTTACTTAATTTTTGCAAATATTTAAAAACAATAATTAACAGTGCAATTTAGGTGAAATTGCAGTGGTAAGTTTCAAATTTATAATTATTACTATGTTAAACGTCTCTAAAAATAATATGTTAAAAGTTTAAAGTAGTAAAATGAATATGGCGCTTAAGCGGTAAGAAGAGGGAAATTGTTATGTGTGTTAGGTTGGGAATACTGAATGTGGTATTTCACACTTACCGCGTATTGGTTTTGTGCGGAAAGCAAGCAAATACGCACGATCTCGCACAAAATAATTATTTTAATATATCACTACTGATTAACTGAGAGAACAGATCAGCTGTAACAGTGTGCTCTCAAACACGGACACTATCCATTGATTTGCATATCCCACATTCATTAGCCGAAAGCACCCCTCCCTTGCACTACTGCCTCGTCTTTGAAGTGGCTATGGACTGTAATTAATCACGATCAAGCTGAAACTCGGGATTACTTTCTATAAAATGAGGAAAACCACGCGGTAGTATCGTTGGATGTGGAGTTCCACCTTTATTACAGAAGTTTGGCATGAAGGAAAATCCTAAGACCTAGTCCATTTGAGTAACTATTCCTTAAAATACGTTCGGAGCTGTAGAATTCTTGAGACTAAAGTCAGGTCGGTCTACCAATCGATGTCATCTACATCGTAAGGACCAAGTAATGATCCGTTTAGTTTTGGGCTTATCTGAATCGTGAGTAAGGTTGCACCGAGGTGACTCTAGAGGAAGTGCCACAAAATGTTAACAGAAAGTTTCAGATTGTCACTTAAACTCTGTTTACATAGCCGAAACACCTCTCATTCCGTACAGTCGCACCTAAATGTTATTAGACTCTGAGGACTTCGGAATTCACCAAATAGAATTTAAATTCTGAACTGAGAACATCGCTTTTCAATATCAGATTCACATTAAATGTGTGCATACGTTTTCTTGTACTTGATTTATAACGTTATAGTAGAGAATATAATATAAATTTAGCTTCCCTTATGAAAAGGTTGCCAAATTTGACAAAGCATATTGCATATAATTTGGAAACACACCTAAAAGGTAAAATGATATACATTTGAAACGGTTGGGGACTCGAATATACAAAATGTCAGAAAGATGTACACCTAATTAGTGTTTGTGCTCATTTACAGTTAAGAAAGGGTGGGAAAAAATATCATCAGATAGGTTAGAATGATTTGAATGCCATATACCGCGAGAAAAATAATAGTACGGATTTATTGGCATTGATATCTAAACCAATCAACAGCCATAGGTTAAGATAACTTGAAACTTCCATTATCACTCCCATACAAATGATTTCTCAATATCTGAACCGATCCTTTGAGGGCACTAATGGCTATTTCCTTCACAATGCTGTGTGTTAGCCCCAGGTTTTTACATTTGTTGGCAAAGAAGGATGGTATGGTACCTCGTGCTCCCACCATCAGACCTATTACATCAATGTGGGACAGGCTATATTTATCTTTATAGAACGGGATTGTTGGTTCATAGATCCGTTTCTTTTCACTGTCCACCTCATGCGGTTGATCTGCATGTGTCTCAAATCTGATGGTGGGATCGAGAATGTATGCCGAGTTGTTCTTAATGGCAATGATATCAATTCGCCGAACACTTCCTTGTGTGGCTAGTCCCTGCACCTCTTGATGGACTGTAAACCCTACTTCCTTACTCGGTCAGCATAGAACGGACAGCATGATGACGGATGTTGCGAAGGGCCTCACTATAGGGGCAGAAGCCAAGGATATGGGGAAGAGTTTCAATCTCGCTGAGACAGCGCCTACAGCGGGTACCATCCCGACTTCTACCCGGTACAGCTCGAACCGGAGCAACATAGCCTACCATTTTAAGGGCGTCTATCCATTCCGGGAGGGTTAGACCTTTGTGATTTCTTATCCAGCTGTTTGCTGGGGGGAACTCTTTGTTAAGAATCACTCCTTTACCCTTCTGTTGCAATGTACACTAATTTTCAAATTCTTTGTCTCTTAAAACATCTCTACCTTTTCGAGAGTCGACATAGTTCTACGCCTACATTAACCCTTAAATTGGCAAAACTTCATTTCTCACACTAGTTTATTAAACCGTGTCGGACTGTAAAGAAAACAACTATCGCAATGTCCATATTTTATATGTTGTGCAATATTATAGTATTGTGAAATTATAATTTTTCCACCAATTTTTTTCTATTCTATTAAAATATTATAGAACTAGCCGTACCCGTGCGCTCCGCTGCACCCGTTAGAAAGAAATATAAAGTAATTACATAAATTAAAATAGGACATTTGAGCCAGGGAATATTCGTGTTTGATAGAAGGATAAATCGTTTAATATGTTACTTAATTTAAATTATATTTAAATAATTACAATGGAATCATTTTGGTCCAGAGAGCACTCATTTGGTGCAATGACAATTCCTTTAATATGTTTCTTAATTTTTATTACATGCAACCATAGTTTAATGAACATTGACATCATTTACATTTAATGTGTATACTTTATTTTACTTGCTATATGTTTCCATTGAATTATGCTAATAACTTAATTTTAACTCTTGTTTTTTACGTATTCAGTAAATGGCGCTTGGCCCACTATTGTTCTGAACCCTTCAAAGAACTTAATTAACTTAAATTATATTATATTATATTATATTATATTATATTATATTATATTATATTATATTATATTATATTATATTATATTATATTATATTATATTATATTATATTATATTATATTATATTATATTATATTATATTATATAAAAAGTGTGTTGATAACGGATGTACCCCGATAAGTAAGTTTTCAATTTGTTATGGGGGCTCTTGAATCTCAGGAGGAACAAATTTTATTTTACAACAGGGCAACATAATCTGCTTGGCTCATTACCCAAATTTTTTGCATTGCATTTAATGCATATGTATTTTATGTATTTTAACTCGATTCAATTGAACATAGTTAAAATTTGGATTTTAAATAATGAAATGCTAAGCTAACATATTATTACTGCATACTAAATCAATACACTCTCGTTGTTCGTTAATTCTCTGAGATAAACATTATTTTAAGAAATACAGGAAACGGATACACAGAATAGCCTATCAAGTTTTCTGTGCATAAGAAGCTATTTTAATCTTACCTGTCCTCAATTCACTCAGAAGTTACTGTAATAACATTATAGCATTATGTTCATACAGAGAAACTTCACTTTCCAATGGTGAAATAATAATTAATTATACAAATTGGTTAATTTAGCTTCCGATATTGCTTCAAACAAACACAGAAACATTTTCTGTAGGCTATGATTCATAGCTTTCGATTGTTGTTGACCAAGACCCCTTATAGACGAAGTCATTTGTTTATTTCATTACACGGCCTTAGATGGCAGTTATTTTAATTTTAAAACTCATTTATCTCATTAAATATCAGTCCTATCAAAATTTTTCAAAGAATAAAACTTATCGGAAATGATTTTTAAAGAAATTTTTGTTACGTAACATTTAAAAAAAATCAATAATAATCGAGATATTTCGATTTATTTAATTCACGCCCCCTTATAACCCCCTTTCAAATAATGTATTTTGAATGCCATATAGCCTATAATCTAAGTTACAACGAACTTAAATTATATTCCAATTTTCATCGAAATCCGTTCAGCCATTATCGCGTGAAAAGGTAACAAACAGACAGACACAGACATACAAACAAAAATTTAAAAAAAGCGATTTTCGGTTTCAGGGTGGTTAATTATATATATTAGGACCAATTATTTTTGGAAAATCGAAAATTACCAGAAAAATTTCGGCTACAGATTTATTATTAGTATAGATACTCGTATAGCCTATTAATCTGTTGCATCCTATAGGATACATTGCCAATTTAAGGGTTATAATAATAATATTGGAATCACATCACCACCATCTTCATTATGATATGATATGATATGATATGATATGATATGATATCAAGGGCAGGTATTTTACTGCAAACCCAGCATTCTCCAGTCCTTCCTATTTTCTGCCTTTCTCTTTGTCTCCTCATATGATCCATCTATATCTTAATGTCTATTAGCTGATATCTTCTTCTGCCACGAAATCTTCTCCCGTTCACCATTCCTTCCAGTGCACCCTTCAGTAGGCAGTTTCTTCTCAATCAGTGGCGGGGAAACATGTGAGAAAGTTTGATAACGTTCTTTGTGAAATACCAGCCTATATAAAATGTTTGTACTCTTCAATGGCTCTTTGTCCCGTCCATTTCGAATCCACACTATCACATTTAAGATGAGTCACGAATTTAATAGACATTTTAAATTCAAATTCAACTTGTAATTCAGAAAACGTAATGTATTTAATGTGAGTTAAGAGAAAAACAAAATAGACTAGAACATTAATGCGAAAGCTGTGATACAATATTGCGCAAGAAGCGGCATAAGTAGCATCTTTTTCGAAACATTATATTTCGCAAACGAGGATTAAGCGAAAATAACGATTATCACCATGTTTCTTAACGAACGAAAATTTGCTTAAATATACACTTTAATTAAATTCAAGCACCACCATCTGGGACGGTTCCCTTGTAAGAGATACTACAGAGTTAAGAATGAATTAAAAACAGAAGAAGACCACTTTCAGTCAGTTGGTTTGTTAATCTAAATCCGATAGTAATCGTCATCAGACATCGCGTAACACTGGAAGTCTGTCTACGAAACAAAAAGAAGAATCCGCTACAATTGTAGTAGTTCCAGCTGCCCGGCTGGTGAAACAAGTGCTATCGGAAAAGTCACTCTCAGGCCGCTATAAACTCACGGTCGTTAAGGTAACGTGTGAACCTGGTCTGTAACGAGGACTCAGAAGTGAAAATCGATGTCGAAATGAAGTTCGCTTGTTTTGGATCTTTGATGGAGTTGCACAGAGAGCAAAACAAGAAAAAAATAGTACGAATTTGTTGTTTAATGTCATGTTATTGTTTTCAAGATAAACTGAAGATTCCTGCGTATTATCAACGGTACCAAAATAATAATAATAATAATAATAATAATAATAATAATAATAATAATAATAGTTTTATTTTCCCTGGCAGAGTTAAGGCCATCAGGCCTTCTCTTCCACTCAACCAGGATCAAATCACATACAGAAAAAATACATACCGGTATACAAATATGAACTTAAAAATAATAATAAACATAATTGAGTAAAAAAGAGAGATTGAATACATATACACAATCAGTATTAACTTTGAAATAACAACAATAAAAAAAAATATATATATATATATAACTACGCCTGTAGTTAGGTCTGAAACATGAGACATTAAAACGTATGAAGATGAACCGCTGTTATCATGGATAGTGACTACATCAATTGATGTGTTACGAGAAAATCGACAAACGATTAGGGAAAACACGGGAATTTTACTTGAAGCAAGTAAAGAAATAGGTTTGGAAGTAAATCCCGAAAAGACAAAGTATATGATTATGTCTCGTGACGAGAATATTGTACGAAATGGAAATATAAAAATTGGAAATTTATTCTTTGAAGAGGTGGAAAAATTCGAATATCTGGAAGCAACAGTAACAAATATAAATGATACTCGGGAGGAAATTAAACACAGAATAAATATGGGAAATGCCTGTTATTATTCGGTTGAGAAGCTCTTATCATCCAGTCTGCTGTCAAAAAATCTGAAAGTTAGAATTTATAAAACAATTATATTACCGGTTGTTCTTTATTGTTGTGAAACTTGGATTCTCACTTTGAGAGAGGAACATAGGTTAAGGGTGTTTGAGAATAAGGTTCTTAGGAAAATATTTGGGGCTAAGAGGGATGAAGTTACAGGAGAATGGAGAAAGTTACACAACGCAGAACTGCACGCATTGTATTCTTCACCTGACATAATTAGGAACATTAAATCCAGACGTTTGAGATAGGCAGGGCTTGTAGCACGTATGGGCGAATCCAGAAATGCATATAGAGTGTTAGTTGGGAGGCCTGAGGGAAAAAGACCTTTGGGGAGGCCGAGACGTAGGTGGGAAGATAATATTAAAATGGATTTGAGGGATGTGGGATATGATGATAGAGACTGGATTAATTTTGCTCAGGATAGGGACCAATGGTGGGCTTATATGAGGGCGGCAATGAGCCTCCGGGTTCCTTAAAAGCCAGTAAGTAAATAAGTAAGTACCTGTATACTCTATTCTTAACAAATCTTTAGGAAGTAATCAAAGTAATATTGAAATTAGGTTAACTGCCCTCTTCTTATGGACGATACACTTCTTGTTATCCAGTGTGCTCGATTTTTTAAGTTCCCCACTAATCGGTTTGTTGCAGATCTGCTCGGTCACTCTCTGCATTGACAAAATATAAGTATGTTATTTGAAATTTTTACTTTAACATTCTTTCTGACCACAGACAACAAAAATAAACGTCGGACTGTTTATGGTAGTTCTGGATAAAATTCAATGAAAGCTGTAAAGTATATTTAAAGGTCACATATGTACCGCATTTAATCACGCAATTTCCCTATTTTTTTTTTTTCCAAAAATTTCGAAGTGAAAAGCCCAGGGACGACATTACGCGATGATATTGAAGATAATGCAAACTGTTCATAAGTAACATTTAATTAATTATTCTTGTATTAACCAAATTAATGTTTAATCCGAGAGAGATCGCTACCTACAGTCCCTTTCGAGTGGTCTGAAACCGGGAATTTTGCTGAGACTAGGTCACCATTGGATTTTTCCTGTTAGAACTTTTGAGATAGATGAAATATCGAGGTGAAATGAGAACACGTGGTTTCTTAAGATTTGGGGCTTTCTTTTTTATGTATCACAATATTTATAATTTCTTGGACAAGAATGTCCATATCTGCATTAACCCTTAAATTGACAACGAATCCCATAGGATACAAATAGCTATATGCTATAATTTTAATATAACAATAGAAAAAAATTGGCAGGAAAATTAAAATTTCACAATACTATAATATTGTATAACATATAAAATATGGACATTGCGATAGTTGTTTTCTTTACGGTCCGACACGGTTTAATAAACTAGTGTGAGAAATGAAGTTTTGCCGATTTAAGGGTTAATATTCCCATGCCGTATTATGTTGAATCCAAATTACAACTATTATACACAAAATACAGGGTTTAAGAATGACGTTTTAATCCTGTTTTACGTAAGTATAGTCTACATCATGTCAACCCTTCCGAAACGCGTTTACAATAGCGTGTTTCGACTAATGCGTTAATAACGGTGATTATTAATTTTCGACTGTATATGATTGACGTCTTTTATATGAAATGGCAGAAGGATAAGGGTGTCATTCTTGATCCCACAATCCGTTTTGAGATGCATGAGCAACAGCCACAAGAGGTGTGTCGTGAAAAACAAGTCATATATGAGCCTTGTTGTCAGCATCTTGGAGCACAATACCACATCACACATTGGACAGTTTCTGGGCTCATGTTCGGTGCCCGTGGCACGATCCCACGTGAAACTTTAAATCAACTTAAACAATATAAAATTTCTGATGCAACGATTGATGCCATAGGATCTCACGTGTTAAAATCATCCTTAGCTATAATTAGTAATAATTTGTACCCAACAAAATTTTTATTGTAAATGATTCCCTACGTTTTCTTATCGTAATGTTTTTTTCTTATTCTTTCCAAATGTCACAAAATTGTTTTGTTTACTTATTATTCTTTATGAATTGATTAGTAGGCCTATCTATTGAACCCTTATTTAGGGCGGCTTTTGTTTAAACAAATTTCATTCATTTAGGAAGGAGTACGTTGCTTGGCAAAATACCAGCATTCAAAGAAAGGTTTAGGAACTTTTAAAAGGCCATAATAGGCCTATACCCGAATGGGATTAGAAATCCATTGCTTTAGCCAATTAAAATTATTATACATCTTAATTACACAACTTACAACACAAACAAACAAATACAACCACACAGGCGTATACAAACTCAAATGTAACACCTGCAACAACTTCTACATAGGACAAACAGGCAGATCATTTCAAACACGTTACAAAGAACACATCACAGCCATAACAAAATTACAAAACACCTCCACATATGCAGAACACATCACAAATGCTAACCACACCCACAGAGACATAGAAATGCTACACATCCAAACAAAAAGCCAGAAACTAAACACACTAGAATAATATGAAATATACAGACACACAAAAACACATCCCAATGAAATTCTCAACACATAACTCAATTTCAGAACACAGACACTCTTTGACTCCACATTACACCACACAAACACACCCTCACAGGAAACAAAACAAGAGACGCCAAGACCAACAACGACCAGTTCTGAGGATGACCCATAATAGATCGAAACATGTAAACCAGGTACGATAGAATTTAACACAAGAAAGTCATATAATACATATTCGGAAATAAAAATATTAGTCTCGGATTTTAATTTTTAAAGTAGCTAAGCGGTAAATTTATTCTAATCTTGAATTTACTGGAAAGTTAGATGTCGATGAACTACAAAGGAATTTTTTTCTCTTTGTGAACATATTCAAGCTGTAAATCATTGCAGCTATATTCAAGTTAAATACTCGTGCCACCCACTGTATGTAGTTTTTCATATCAGCAAATATTACTCGGTTATCTACAAGCATTATTAATTAAATACAATTCTCTGTATTTAATAGAGCTATTGGGTAGGTGTAACGGCTGTACTTTAAAAGTGGTTTTTACGGCATTACCGGCGATTTTTTCCTGTGATTTAATCCAAATTACAACTATTACACAGAAAATACAGGGTTTAAGAATGACGTTTTAATCCTGTTTTACGTAAGTACAGCCTACATCATGTCAACCCTTCCGAAACGCGTTTACAATAGCGTGTTTCGGCTAATGCGTTAATAACGGTGATTATTAATTTTCGACTGTATATGATTGACGTCTTTTATATGAAATGGCAGTCCGCTGTACTCCAATGTCCGACTGAAATTTTCAGATAAGGTCTCAAAGCGTGTATCAGGGTCGTGAGTGTGGGCACGGAATGGCTTGCCGCAATGTTGCGAGATCGTTACCCGGGCTAAATCGGGCACAAAGTTGAACGCCTTGCAAGCAATGCTGTCACCAGCTTCCAGGCTCCCCCACTTCCTATCACATCAATGCCAGAAAATTCAGCAATTAAGCATCACAATTGCCCTTTAATATGTACCATAATCTGAGTAAATTAACTTGAATTTGTTATCATATCACACTGAGTAGGTAGGAATATAATTTAATATAAAAATAGGTCGTTCCGATATTTTTTACTACGTAATTGCGTCATAAAATTGATTTAGGCTTCGTTGAAACTTTCAACATTGGATAAAAACTAGCCCATTAATGTAGTCCCATTATTTTCTATACGGAATTCAATTATATTCACAGTAAAACTGATACACTCTCACAAAATCCACTAAGTGTATACAGATAATATCTACACATTGAACAGGCTAGAGCAGAGATGTCAAAGCAAGCGCATTTTTCTGACCTTGACGTAGTGCGCGGGCAGCAGGCGCTAAGTATGGAAAGAGGAAGGGTTGTGTATATGAATAAGCAACCTGTTGGATTAAGAAAACAGTGGTGCACAAACTTCAAACGGAACGTGAAATTTTATGTCGTTCTTTTTATATGGCTTCTTTCTGTTTAATATTATCTATATTGTCTGTAAAACAAAAGTACTAACACTGATTTCTTAATATTGCACTTGTGTTTTAAATCTTAATAACATAATAGAGAGTTAAGAAGGAATATTCACTTATATTCCATAGTAGTATAATATTATACTGTATTAAGTGGATGAAACACATCATTTATAAAGAAAGTGATATTCCAAAGAAAGAGATTGAGTATGACATGATAAGTTGGAACTTATATCGGTGGTATCTTTAGCCTTACAAAAGTAATCAATAAACTAATCAAAATAATATTACAGTACAAAGCAAAGTTACCTAGGTACTGTATCTGTTTTAAGTGTAACTAATATTACATAACAAAACTCTTATCGCATTATGCTTTTAAGGTGATATTTGTGAGCAACTTCCTATCATCAGAATATTAAATTATTTTCTCGAAATCTGCTAAAGCTATAGAGCTGACATTTTTACAACACATGGGCACGTATCTTTTGCTTACGATGTAACAATAGTTGCTTTGTTAATTCATTTCCTTACAAACAATTTCCATGCAAATATTTTCAAAATTTTCAGTACACTATCTTCAGTAATACGTATATACGGTATATTAGATTTACGAAAACATTCTGTAAGGCTACTAAATAAATAGGCCTATACCTGAAAATTTCACTTTTCTATACGAAAAGTTGAGAAAATATTTCTTTTGAATAAAAAAAAATCAAACTTATGAAAAATGAGCATTAAAATTAAAACTTACATTCTTATAATGCACTTATACTTCTCAGACAAATCTAAAAATTACCATGGATACAGTTTTAATAAGTTCTCTTCCCTTTATCTATTGAATCAGTGCTGGCCATCCCTGAATATAGCTAGACCAAGCGGCATATACCACCTCTTTCGTCTGTCTCTTTCCTTTCCGCTGTAAAGCGCTCAGGCTCTCCTGGGCTCTAAAGCGCGCGCTTGTTCCTGTGGGCATCAATTGACATGCCTGGGCTAGAGGTATCAAGAAATAATTGTTCACCATTTATTAAGAGAAGAATATTTCATTATATGTTTGGCACAGGATGCAGAAACTCTACAAGATTTTATTTACAACAACAATGCTAGAAATCTATACAACAAAGCAAGAAAATTGAAGAAAACAAAAAAGATACGATTTATCATTGCAATTTATGTCACGAATTGCTAACAGTTAACATTAACAATTCTAATTGAACGTAAAATATGGACACCACAGCAAAAAGTGAAGTGCGTGCTTTGGCTAGTTGAATTTAAATCTGTTACCAGAGTTCGACGCCGATTTCGTCTAGAATTCAACGTGGATCCAACTAAGTCGAAATAAATTTTGCAGTAGGATAGAACTTTTAAGCCTTGGTTTTTCTAAATCGACGCATGCGACGTGCGAGGTGCGAGGCCCGCCTCGCACAAATCCGAACTACACGAGAGATAGTGAACGGTTTCTATAACTGCGAGGTTCGTCGAAACAGGAAATGCCATGAGATGATGTGGACTTTTGAACATCTTTTGATGTAAAGCCCAGATTTCTATACTGTATTACTTTACGTATCATAGAAATAAAAACCACTATTAAGCCACTTTAATTGATTTCAATAGTTTTGGCAGTGTGCCCATTTGATCGACATAATCTTTGCGATATCTCTGAAAATATGGATCGTGGACTGTTGCTTCCTATACTTAAATTAATCAATATAATGTGCTCTGTTCTACAGTGCTGTTATTGGATGGCATTTTTCGTACACCCTGTATTGCCTATCGTCGCGCACTCACGCCGGAGTAAATTCTCATAATTCAAATTTTCTGTGGAGAGTTGGGTGATATTATTGATCTAGAGGTTACTTACTTACTTACTTACTTACAAATGGCTTTTAAGGAACCCGAAGGTTCATTGCCGCCCTCACATAAGCCCGCCAGCGGTCCCTATCCTGTGCAAGATTAATCCAGTCTCTATCATCATACCCCACCTCCCTCAAATCCATTTTAATATTATCCTCCCATCTACGTATCGGCCTCCCTAAAGGTCTTTTTCCCTCCGGTCTCCCAACTAACACTCTATATGCATTTCTGGATTCGCCCATACGTACTACATGCCCTGCCCATCTCAAACGTCTGGATTTTAAATCCTAATTATGTTAGGTGAAGAATACAATGCGTGCAGTTCTGTGTTGTGTAACTTTCTCCATTCTCCTGTAACTTCATCCCGCTTAGCCCCAAATATTTTCCTAAGCACCTTATTCTCAAACACCCTGAACCTATGTTCCTCTCTCAGAGTGAGAGTCCAAGTTTCACAACCATACAGAAGAACCGGTAATATAACTGTTTTATAAATTATAACTTTCAGATTTTTTGACAGCAGACTGGATGATAAGAGCTTCTCAACCGAATAATAACACGCATTTCCCATATTTATTCTGCGTTTAATTTCCTCCCGAGTGTCATTTATATTTGTTACCGTTGCTCCAAGATATTTGAATTTTTCCACCTCTTGGAAGGATAAATCTCTAATTTTTATATTTCCATTTCGTACATTATTCTGGTCACGAGACATAATCATATACTTTGTCTTTTCGGGATTTACTTCCAAACCGATCGCTCTACTTGCTTCAAGTAAAATTTCCGTGTTTTCCCTAATCGTTTGTGTATTTTCTCCTAATATATTCACGTCATCCGCATAGACAAGAAGCTGATGTAACCCGTTCAATTCCAAACCCTGCCTGTTATCCTGAACTTTCCTAATGGCATATTCTAGCGCGAAGTTAAAAAGTAAAGGTGATAGTGCATCTCCCTGCTTTAGCCCGCAGTGAATTGGAAAAGCATCAGATAGAAACTGACCTATACGGACTCTGCTGTATGTTTCACTGAGACACATTTTAATTAATCCAACTAGTTTCTTGGGAATACCAAATTCAATAAGAATATCATATAATACTTCCCTCTTAACCGAGTCATATGCCTTTTTGAAATCTATGAATAACTGATGTACTGTACCCTTATACTCCCAATACAGAAACTGCATTTTCTGCATGCTACAGTACGCAGAACACAAAACTACTGTCTCGCTAGTCACTGTTATGGAATTGTTTAGACTCTCTCTCTGTTCCTACCGTGACTGAATATTCACCCGTAAGGAATTTATTCATGTCAGTCTTCTTTTTCCATGAGGATTTCTTCCAAAACTGCGGCGTGAAAGCATGAAAACTTCTATTTATCTTTCCACAGATAACGCTCGTATAACTTAAATGGATATTGCTTGAGAAATTAATTCGTATAGCAACGCAGATGTTTAGGAATCATCTTAAATAATAATATAAATTGTGTTACAATGCCCATGGATAATTATCAATCTATGAACAATTCTTCAAACAGCAACTTGAGATGGATGTTCACTTTCTAAATTTAAATTTATAAAATACTAAGTGAAAATTCAATACGTAAGTCAGTAAAAGTTCACTGATGTCTCCAGTGCACATAACTTTATATCGAAGCTGAATTACTCTCTCTGCTGTAGATAAATTGACCATGATCAATTGTAGAGAAATTTGAGCAATATTGTATAATCATCCATACGTTATTTAGTTACATTATAGTCCTTCATTTAAGTGATTTTTTGTGACGTAGAACTACGTCTTTATCTTCACTAGACATGAGGAGTAATTTAGAAACTTGATCGTCACATAAAAATACAACCACTGTCCATTTTCTACTTGTACTGGCTTGTTCTCCATTTATTCCTGTTGTTCTCTTTGTCTTCCCCGTGTTCTCCTTGCCTTCCCCTTGTTCACTTTGTATTCCTCTTGTTATCTTTGCATTTCTCTTGTTCCTGTCTTAACCTTGTTCTCTTTCTATTTACCTTGTTATCTTTGCATTTCTCTTGTTCCTGTCTTAACCTTGTTCTCTTTGTATTCACATTGTTATCTTTGCATTTCTCTTGTTCCTGTCTTAACCTTGTTCTCTTTCTATTCACCTTGTTATCTTTGCATTTCTCTTGTTCCTGTCTTAACCTTGTTCTCTTTGTATTCACATTGTTATCTTTGCATTTCTCTTGTTCTATCTTACCCTTGTTCTCTTTCTATTCACCTTGTTATCTTTGCATTTCTCTTGTCCCTGTCTTAACCTTGTTCTCTTTGTATTCACATTGTTATCTTTGCATTTCTCTTGTTCCTGTCTTAACCTTGTTCTCTTTCTATTCACCTTGTTATCTTTGCATTTCTCTTGTTCCTGTCTTAACCTTGTTCTCTTTGTACTCCTCTTGTTATCTTTACATTCCTGTTGCTATTCCTGTCTTAACCTTGTTCTCTTTCTATTCACCTTGTTAGCTTTGCATTTCTCTTGTTTGTGTCTTAACCTTGTTCTCTTTCTATTCACCTTGTTATCTTTGCATTTCTCTGATTGTTCCTGTCTTAACCTTGTTCTCTTTCTATTCACCTTGTTATCTTTGCATTTCTCTTGTTTGTGTCTTAACCTTGTTCTCTTTCTATTCACCTTGTTATCTTTGCATTTCTCTGATTGTTCCTGTCTTAACCTTGTTCTCTTTCTATTCACCTTGTTATCTTTGCATTTCTCTTGTTCCTGTCTTAACCTTGTTCTCTTTGTACTCCTCTTGTTATCTTTGCATTCCTGTTGCTATTCCAGTCTTAACCTTGTTCTCTTTGTATTCACATTGTTATCTTTGCATTTCTTTGGTTGTTCCTGTCTTAACCTTGTTCTCTTTGTATTCACATTATTGTCTTTGCATTTCTCTGGTTGTTCCTGTCTTAACCTTGTTCTCTTTGTATTCCACTTATTATCTTTTCATTTCTCCAGTTGTCCCTTAACCTTATTCTCCTTGTATTCCCCTTATTATACTTGTATTCTTCTTCTTTTTCTCGTCTTCTCCTTTTTATAATATTCCTCTTGTCTAACCTTACGCGTAGCTCTACGTAAAGTTATGCAGCATAGCAAACGTATTAATCTGTCTTTATGTGCTTCTCAACCGCTTCATATGTGACTTTCCCTGTTGCTTTACCAGTTTCAGCCCTGGCTGCTCCTAGACACGAGAGAAGCTAATCCCTGACTGTCATTGTTTTATGCTGTAGCTATAATTTTGTCTGCACCTCCTCCACATTCTATGTATTCACAACTCCTGTCACTTGCTATGGTTGTGATTGGGTCGACTTGCGAGCAGAGCACAACTTTTTTTGTTTGTTTTCACACGATTGTGTTATGTAAGCAGAACACCACTAAAACTTACACTATTATCCCACTATCTTACTCACACCAGCACTCTGTGAATGGTCTTTCAGATGTTGTGAATCACAGTTTTGTTCGCACAACACTTGAATAGCAAATGAAGTACATTATACTGTTTTTTTCTTTTGTTTCGTTTCCAGAAATTAAAATATACACTGGACTCCCTCACGGGTCGACTGACAATCACGTCGCCATTGTTGGAGGTGAGTCACTTTAGAACAGAAATTCTTTGTTGTGTTTACAAATAAATCAGCTATAATATACAGGGTGTTTCAAACGGATTGCAGACTTTGCGGGCAGATTAATATTCATGAATATAAGTAAAAGTAAATGCCATATAATAATCTAATAATAATAATAATGGATATGAATATATAGAGACAAATGTTTGGAGCACTCTTACTTCATCTTGATTTTGTTTCTAAATGGTTAGGGCCTCTGTAATTGTTTTCACACCAGGTCATGTACTTCTCCTTCTACACTATAATTTTTGTGTGAAGTTTCATCAAATACATGGTAGATACAGTTGTTAATTTCTCTGACACAATCATTTGTAGTTACAATGCTAACATCCGGAAGTTTGTCATTAAGGAAGAGTATGAAAATTTTCCGTCACGCAATTTATTAAAATGAAACTTTATATTAATTTTAAAATAAAAATCAGTTTTATTAATTAAAATTATTACTTTCCATGTGTACGCCTATAATTGGGACAAAATATATGCCTAGTAGAAACTGATAATGAATAAAATTGAATATCTCTTTATAAGATATTCCACCTAATGCTAGAAGTCACTTATTGACTCTCAGGAATAATATAAGAGTACATTATCATGAAAATCTTAGAATACATTTCTTTATGCTCGACCATGCCGAAATGTAGTACTTATACACCTGGTAGCAGTCCTTTAATGCATGTCATTAAAGTACACCTACTCATTAAAGTTCAGGTTTTCGATTATTCTCGGATATGCAATCGAAAGACAACTAGCAAAACGTCACGTAGGCTGGAAATCCAATACTGTCGCAGAAGGTTATGTTCTGTTACTATAATAATTAGCGTTAATTGTAAATAATATTCAAATAAATTCAATTTGTCATCTCGTTTTTTAATGTCGAATTCAATTTCAATGTTATATGAAGTTTAACGTTTACCTTACTCTCTAGGTTATATCAAGGTCGTCGACATTCGTTGCCCGGAAAAAATCAATACTTTCGCGTCTGCGCACATCTCACAATTTACGAGATTGCACAAGGTCAATTCGCTCCCCAGTCACATAAGAATAACATGAATACTTATGAATAATTTCAAGTTAGAAATATGGTCGAGCATAAAAAGTCGTATGAAACTTGCCTATAATGGTAATTAAGACGCTAATATGAAAATTATGAAACTCGCTTGCGCTCGTTTCATAAACATCCTCGCGTCTTAATTACTATCATTATAGGCTCGTTGCATAATGTACTATTATATCATTACAAAAACTCTTCTTCCTTCCTAGTTTTAAAAGCAGCGTATTTTGTAACGGTCAAAACAGTAAAAATATTCATAAAATATTTTCGGGTTATGTAACTTATGAATCAGTGATAGAAATATAAACATGTCAGTTGCAAAATAAATATTCTTGTTGATACATGTTTGTAGTTAAAAATGCAGTGTAGAAGAAAAAATATTAAATCCATATGATACTTTAAATTATATTCTTATCAATAAAGTAATTCATATTCTGACAAAGAGTACTAAAATATTATAATTCCAAAGAATTGTTGCAATTATAATAAGTGGAGTTTAGATGTGTTGATTGCTACAACTTACCTTTTTGATAAGAAATATCATAACTATCTTGTCACATTTTTTTTTAAGAAACGAACTGTAAAGTATAACATGTATTTATTGGATATTTATAACACAGCAATCTCTGGAAGTATTAATTGATATCAATTCTTACCTTTCTTCATAATGTCTACTAGGTTAGATCTTGACGTTTTCAGGTTTTATTTATATTCGTATTGTGTATAGAATCTTCCTCTTAAAAATGCATTAACAATAATTAATTAATATCTTCACTTTTATAATCATTGATTAAAATATCTTAAACAGTCCTTTTTAAATTATAAATATATACTATAACTTTTATTTAAAGTGACTGATATACCGATATTCAGGATCTCTAGATCTTGATATTGTAAACAGTAATTATTGTTGTTATACCAGTTTCTCCATGACATTTCCATTTACGTTTCAGTTCATCTTTAGAAGGTAGCACGAATTCTTTGAAACAACTTTCTGCGTGTCCACCAATCAGCTAATAAGACACACATTCTAGGTTCGTTGATGTAAAGACTACAAGTCTCTTGATTAGCTTCCAAAACATTACAGTTATTAAATCCCTCTACACACAAATTTCGAAGGAAATAATGTTATAGATTCTTGTAGTTTGCAGCTGAACCTCTCCAAGCCTTCAGGGTTCTAAATTCTATTTTATCATTACTACAATCTATCCTCCCCTATACATTACCCTACCTATGAAAATTACATATCAAGAAGTACCTTTACTGTTTATATTTTATTATTTTTTTAGAAACTAAATACGTATCTAAAAAAATAAACATTATGAATGTATATGGGTTAGTTAAAAGTCCCGCACCACCTAAATAACTTTTGAAGCATACGGTTCAGTGACATGAAACTTGGTATGTGGGGTTAACCATATGCTAAGAACTCAATAATGGTTTTATCGAATTTTTTCTACTTCCGGTTTAACCGGAAGTTACTCCAAATCTCTTATTTTAATTGGAACACCCAATATATTTTATTTTTGAATAAAGCTCATTAAGATCTTTTCAAAAAGTATCCACACTTGATACTTCTGTACAAATTCAGTGTTGCTAAGTCAAGAAAACAGAAAAGTGTATCGAATATTAAAATAATAAAATACTCCTTCCTTAACAAAAACAAAACAAAGCTAGCTCACCTTCTAAATTATGTGTTCAAATTGGTAGCCCTCAGCTGCTTTACAATGTGTCACTCGATCATAGAAACCATTTAAGGAAGGATTTAACCAGGCTTTAGGAATATCTTGCACCACTTCCATTTTTATTTAACAACACTGAATTTGTACAGAAGTATCAAGTGTGAGTACTTTTTGAAAAGCTCTTAATGAGTTTTATTCAAAAATAAAACTATATATTGGGTGTTCCATTTAAAATAAGAGAGTTGGAGTTACTTCCGGTTAAACCGGAAGTAGAAATAACTCTGTAATATCATTATTGAGTTCTTAGCATATGGCCATCCCCACATAACAAGTTTCATGTCACTGAACCGTATGCTTCAAAAGATATTTAGGTAGTGCATTTATTATTTTAATATTCGATACACTTTTCTGTTTTCTTGATTTATCAACACTGAATGTGTACAGAAGTATCAAGTGTGGGTAATTTTTGAAAAGCTCTTAATGAGCTTTATTCAAAAATAAAAAATATATATTGGGGTTCCATTTAAAATAAGAGAGTTATAGTTACTTCCGGTTAAACCGGAAGCAGAAAAATTTCGGTAATACCATTATTGAGTTCTTAGTATATGGTTATCCTCACATACCAAGTTTCATGTCACTGAACCGTATGTTTCAAAAGTTATTTAGGTGGTACATTTATTATTTTAATATTCGATACACTTTTCTGTTTTCTTGATTTATCAACACTGAATGTGTACAGAAGTATCAAGTGTGGGTAATTTTTGAAAAGCTCTTAATGAGCTTTATTCAAAAATAAAAAATATATATTGGGGTTCCATTTAAAATAAGAGAGTTATAGTTACTTCCGGTTAAACCGGAAGCAGAAAAATCTCGGTAATACCATTATTGAGTTCTTAGTAAATGGTTATCCCCACATACCAAGTTTCATGTCACTGAACCGTATGCTTCAAACGTTATTTAGGAAGTGCGGGAATTTTAACTAACTCTGTATAATGTGTAGCAGCTATAAAATTCTATGTAACGATGGCAACATTCTTTTCATTGTTGCGCATACCGAATCCACATAAAGATTAAGGATTAGAGCACCACAACTGCAAATTCTGAGATCATTGTAATATTTCTCGATACATGATCAACAGCAAGACCAAGTTATCCATATATAACTAAATACCCCCTATAAAAAGGATCCATATTAGATATCATAAGGATCTGATACCAATACGCTTACCAACTGGATAAAATTCGTATCATACCCAATATAATTGCAAACCAAACTAAAGCAAAATAGGCCTATTACAGAATATGGGTAAGCCAAATCAACGTGGAGATGGAAGAGGGACAATGTTTCGAACAGTAATGTCTGTTTCGAAGATAATTTTGTTCTCCACTTCCTGCCCTCAAAGTGTGTAATCCTTTTAAATCATTATACAGGGTGATTCTTATAGAACCGAACTCGATATATTATTACAAAATGGAAACTACAGCACGGATACGTTTCAAACCACTTTTAAAATCAAGCGCATCTCATGTCACTATACTAACGTACGAGGGCGAATCGAAAAGCCTTTGCCCCTATTTTTTTTCAGCGCGGAACAATCGCCGGACAAAGATCTTCGCATCGCCGTCGGAAATGAACCTCTGGCCTGCCAGGAAATTCTTCAGAGGACCAAACACGTGGTAATCACTGGAAGCGAGGTCTGGACTGTACGGTGGATGCTGCTACATGAGGCCTGACGTTGTCCATGAGAACCCTCTGGCGCGTTTTTCTGATGGCAGCTGTCCGGCGATGGTCCCGCTCTCTATAGGCCGAATTCTACAACAGTGGAATCTCCAAAGTAGTGGTGCGATGGGACAAATGCCTGAACCGTAGCGGTGACTGTGGAAAAATAGTCAAAGGTATTTAAAACGCTGCCTGTATTTTGATTTCCCTGTATGTTTATTATTATGGCTGAAAAATAGAGACAAAGACTTTTCGATTCGCCCTCAACATTATCAACATATGACAAAAGCAGTCCGCCAACAATTGAAAAATCAAGGGCAGTAATGGTAGCTTGTAGCATTGAAGAACGGATGTCAACAGCAATTAAAAAATTAAAGACAATAAATATAGCGTATTCCATTGAAAAAACGTGTGTTGAAAATTCACCTAAGATTACTTTAAGGGTATATGTACTGTACGTGAACGACCACAAATATTATCAGAAAATGCAGGCTCTAAATTTATAAAATTTTATAAGAAAATGAACTCACAATTAGACAAAAATTACAAGGTGCCACAACAAGACTTATTAGAACTTAAATATCTGATAAAAGTATATAAAAGGTTACTAATAATATTTTTCAAACCAGTTTCATAAGAGTATGCAAAAAAACAAAAAAATTCTGCAGTTACATCATTTGGTAACCATAACATTGTTGTGGTCTCTCAAATATCTTTAATATTTTTCCTGCATGTAATAAACACTTATTTCTGAAAAGTAGACTACTCTCAGACATGTAGAGTTGTTTATTTAAATACAATTTTTTTTTATTTGTTGTATATAAAATATATTAAAATTTACATAATGTTTTGTGACCTAATTTTTCTATTTTCAAAGAAATGGGCATTATTGTAGTCCACCTTTTGCATAAATTCATGTTAAATCAGTGTACAAAATTTCAGAATTCTATCTCTAATGGTTGTGGAGTTATGAAATAATATGTGTGAAAATTTTCAAATTTTTTAAAATGTTATTTAAAGTAAAAAGTGAATTCTTAATAATATTATTAGCAGGCCTAACTTTTTTATACTTTTATCAGATATTTAAGTTCTAATAAGTCTTGTAGTGGTACCTTGTAATTTTTGTCCAATTGTGAGTTCATTTCCTTATAAAATTTTAGAAATTTAGAGTCTTCATTTTCTGATAATAATTGTGCTCGTTCACGTACATATACCCTTAAGTCTATTTTATTGTACGAAAGATACGAAGTATGGTGCGCCATGTCTGACTTAAGGATTATCAAGCCATGTTTTTTTTTTTTTTTTCCGGAATATTGTTGACACTAAATGCATACAAAAAATATTTACAGAGTTTGAGAGGCAATCTGATGAAATGGAATTGACTCAAGGGCATTTTGAGCACGATACAGTGATCTTCCATACACCCCATTTTCAAAGGAAATAATCGAATCATCTTTGCTGGTCTGTGGCCGCTACGTTCTCCTGATCTTACCAGCCCTGATATCTGCTTGTAGGACTATGTAAAAGACAGGATTTTCCATGACAGACCCCAAAATCAGGACAGCTGGAGGACAACGTCTCTATGTATAATTTTGGCACACGTGAAAGAAAACCAGAAACGCCGCATCGGAAAAGTGCCAAGCGGAGAGCGATCTGATGTCTTGTGCACGTATTTTACGTGAAACAGGTAAGTATCTGCGAATTTTATCATTTTGTGTTTATTTGTTGATGAATTGTAGGCAAGACATTGGGGTCGTTTCTATAAGAATCACTCTGCATTATGGTACAAAAGTACGATTCAGACCTATGAAGATTTTATACTAATTAAGGTGAACGGCTGAGTATTGTGGGTCCCTATCACCACAGCATGGCGCGTCCTCAGGTTGCGAATAGAGGAGACAGACGGCCTCCAGATATGGAGGGTAGCTGCGAATATATTGAATAAGCAGTCGCGGACAGCCGATAAGGGGTGGTCCTCCAGCTTGGGAGTTGGGCGAAGGGCTAACAACCTATCACCGTAAGAAACAGCTTGTTACGAAACCCCAACATAAGCCTCGGAGTAGAACTGATTCTATGGTACAACTATAAATGACACCTGGAAGAAAACGCGGAATAAATAGCCTATGGTAAATGCCTGTTATTACTCGGTTGAGAAGCTTTTGTCATCCAGTCTACTCTCAAAAAACCTGAGAGTTAAAATTTATAAAACAGTTATATTACCGGTTGTTATGTTGTGAAACTTGGACTCTCACTTTGAGAGGAACAGAAGATAAGTATATTTGAGAATAAAGTCCTTAGGAAAATATTTGGAGCTAAGAGGGATGAAGCTAGTACATGAGAAGGGAGAAAGTTACACAACACAGAACTGCACGTATTTTATTCTTCACCTGTCATAATTAGGAATATTAAATCCAGACGTTTGAGATGGGCAGGGCATGTAGCACGTATGGGTGAATCAAGAAATGCATATAGAGTGTTAGTTGGGAGGCCGGAGGGAAAAAGACCTTTGGGGAGGCCGAGACGTAGGTGGGAAGATAATATTAAAATGGATTTGAGGGAGGTGAGATATGATGGTAGAGACTGGATAGGGACCGATGGCGGGCTTATGTGAGGGCGGCAATGAACCTCCGGGTTCCTTAAAAGCCAGTAAGTAAGTATGTAAGTACATAAAGTAATAAGTGAACCTAATTTTCTGTTACAACCTACATATGTACAGGCCCTACATAAGTTTCACATTTATACTGGTAATCTTTCACTTCACTCTCATCTCACTCATTTCACTGGCACTATGACACATTTCACTGACACTATAGAACACACTATAAATTATCACTGCTCGAAACTATTCACTGCCATTGTAAACCATAACTTCAATGACTCACCACGCTTCACTGATACAACAGTTCAAATAAGACAAACAATCGTTATTCATTATTACACCCTTATTCATAATCAGACTTCGGACCCAATAGAGCAGTTCAGTGGGAAATCCGCATAACGGCGTACTGAGTATAGTGGTAAAGCGTACAGTGGGTGGGGGTACTGTAGAATGAATGCCAACAAATACGCTAAGGAAAACGCTCTGGATTTGAAGGTCCTGACGGATAATTTGGTTTTAATACAAACCTGTTTTAAAACTGTGTCTGAAACTATTACACGGTTAGAAAAGTCAGAGCAAGAGATGCCGGAAGCCCTCAAATTAATTGTGGAAATGACACAGAGAATTAATGAGACACCAAGTACACCGGGTACTGAACGTGTAAAACAGAAGTGGAAATCAATTTTATGTAAAAATAACGGATATGGAACATTGTGTAACATAAACAGCAAATTAGTGGACATAGAGTCACCCGAGAATAGAGGGCTGTCTCTTAGAGACTGCAATGATGTTAGGTTTTTTAGTTTTGCTCCTATCACGTCATGCGATGTAGAGCGCAGCTTTCTACAGTACAAACTTTGGCAGATAACCGAAAAAGATTTACGTTTGAGACACTGAGAATGTATCTTGTAGCAGGTACATTGCAATTTGGTACTGAAACTGCACTTCCTAAAGACGACCAATAGGATAAATTAAAAAATTTAAATTGCTACATGTTTATTTCCACCATTAACACTGTGTATAATTAAACACAATTGCTTATAAAAGACAGGAGAATAAATGCTTTTCACATTCTTTTGACATTGTCATTGTGTAATGTATATTTACTTTCAGAATGTACATATGTGTGTTTCCTCATACTACCGTACTCTACTCTAAATAGCAACGTTGTTACCTGAACACATCTCTACCTTTCACTACCTGCAGCGAGTCAACAGCCTATAATACATGCACTTACTTACTTACTTACTTAATTAATTACAAATGGCTTTTAAGGAACCCGAAGGTTCATTGCCGCCCTCACATAAGCCCGCCATCGGTCCCTATCCTGTGCAAGATTAATCCAGTCTCTATCATCATATCCCACCTCCCTCAAATCCATTTTAATATTATCCTCCCATCTACGTCTCGGCCTCCCTAAAGGTATTTTTCCCTCCGGTCTCCCAACTAACACTCTATATGCATTTCTGGATTCGCCCATACGTGCTACATGCCCTGCCCATCTCAAACGTCTGGATTTTAAATCCTAATTATGTTAGGTGAAGAATACAATGCGTGCAGTTCTGTGTTGTGTAACTTTCTCCATTCTCCTGTAACTTCATCCCGCTTAGCCCCAAATATTTTCCTAAGAACCTTATTCTCAAACACCCTTAACCTATGTTCCTCTCTCAGAGTGAGAATCCAAGTTTCACAACCATACAGAAGAACCGGTAATATAACTGTTTTATAAATTCTAACTTACAGATTTTTGGACTGCAGACTGGATGATAAGATCTTCTCAACCGAATAATAACACGCATTTCCCATATTTATTCTGCGTTTAATTTCCTCCCGAGTGTCATTTATATTTGTTACTGTTGCTCCAAGATATTTGAATTTTTCCACCTCTTCGAAGGATAAATCTCCAATTTTTATATTTCCATTTCGTACAATATTCTGGTCACGAGACATAATCATATACTTTGTCTTTTCGGGATTTACTTCCAAACCGATCGCTTTACTTGCTTCAAGTAAAATTCTCGTGTTTTTCCCAATCGTTTCTGGATTTTCTCCCAATATATTCACGTCATCCGCATAGACAAGAAGCTGATGTGACCCGTTCAATTCCAAACCCTGCCTGTTATCCTGAACTTTCCTAATGGCATATTCTAGAGCGAAGTTAAAAAGTAAAGGTGATAGTGCATCTCCCTGCTTTAGCCCGCAGTGAATTGGAAAATCATCAGATAGAAACTGACCGATACGGACTCTGCTGTATGATTCACTGAGACACATTTTAATTAATCGAACTAGTTTCTTGGGAATACCAAATTCAATAACACTTCCCTCTTAACCGAGTCATATGCCTTTTTGAAATCTATGAATAACTGATGTACTGTACTCTTATATTCCCATTTTTTCTCCATTATCTGTCGAATACAAAAAATCTGATCAATAGTCGATCTATTACGCCGAAAACCACACTGATGATCCCCAATAATTTCATCTACGTACGGAGTTAATCTTCGCAAAAGAATATTGGACAAAATTTTGTACGACGTCAACAAAAGTGATATTCCTCGAAAGTTACCACAGTTGGTTTTGTCCCCCTTTTAAAAAATAGGTACAATTATGGACTCCTTCCATTGTTCTGGTAATAGTACATGCACAGTAAACTTATTGTATCGGGTTCCAAGTCTCGAAGCCTGCTTATGTGTTTTGGACGGACATTTTGCAGCAAATTGATTACGTGCTTCTGTGTTGCAGGTTTGGCTGAGGCGGCCAGGGGGCAAAGCTCTCGGACAAAAGGCGGTTCGCTAGACGATCGTACGGGGAAGGCCTCGAGAGCGAGTCCCGCCGTCACGACGCTGCTAGCGCTGGCCATCACCATCGCTCTGAAGCTAATAACAGCAATATGCGTGAGGTGACCGATACGACACGCCAGCTGAACGCATCTTCAGGGAGGGACGCTCTGAAGGGCAACAGGATGCAGTGTTCAACATAAACGAAAAGAATTATCGTGTGCATTCCAATTAAAAATGAGAATCACACCTCAAAGTGCCGATAAAATATCGCTCAATGCCAACAGACAGTGAATTTTAAAAATAAAGTTAACAGAAGATGCAAAAGGCTTGAGTGTAAGATCGGGGAAAAACACGTTCATAAACAGATTTGTGAATATGTCGGTATGAGTGTATGGCGAAGAGGTTTGTTTACCTAAGGTCCCCTTTTTCTTCTACCCGCTACCTCCAATCGATTTGGTGTCAGTACTAATATAGTCTGAAACAACAATTTACGCAAACTTCTCACTGTGTCTTTCTATGACGTCACGTAAGCGAATGATGTGTGAGTGAGACGTAATCAGTTGTGCCACATCTATCGAAACCCAGAGTTTAAAAAATAAATTATGTAAAATCCATTCAAATTATATACGATTTATAATGTGAGTATTAAAATCAGTTTTAAAATTAATTCATGGGCGGAAAAGAGTTTAAAGGGAGCAATTCTCTCGGATTTAGCTATTTGTTTAATGTCACATTCATTTGAAAAAAATTGAAATACGTTTCTCCTATTGAAACGCAATGAATTACAAGCTAAGATTTTGTTTAAGATGCAAACTACGCCTTCCAAGTTGGTCCATTATCGTTGCCACCACTGTTAATGCCTACTTGGCTCAGCATTTCAAAATACTGTTTCACAGACATTTAAATGCGAGTATGTTCGATGGCGTGAAAAATTCGACACTGTGAATCGAGAAACTTTGAGTTGAAACAGAAACGTACAAACCAATAAATGATAGAAGCAACAAGGTCACGATGATGTTTAATTTATTACTAGGAAACGGATTTCTAGATCTACCTGTTTTGTTTGCCACGTCCTACACGTATGTTACTTATACAGGGACATCATTTTATTTTTACTTCAATTTTTATTGTACCTGAGTTTTTGAATGTACTTCACTCCCACCCCCTCTACTAGTAAACTTCCAACTGTACTCCTCACAGAACCAAGGGTATACAGTCAAAGTCCCTTAAGGTCGTAGTAAACACAAACAGTATTGAGTTAGTGAGTATAGTACGTTCCAGAAATACGTTCGCGTTTTCCAGTGACGAAAGAGCTTTCAATATTGAATCATATGTTTGCATAGGTACTGTCGTCCGTTTGCCTACGTCGCATCACGATTTCCCTCACCCGCAACTGTTTAAAATAACTTAAATAAAAGTAATTAACTGTCACATGATTTCCTCCTTTCTACGATCCTGCGACACAACCACTTGGACGGACAGTAGATAGCATGTCTGAGTAATGTTATCTGTGCGGATCGGGCAGAAGTGAAGATTGAATTTACAGTACGTAAGGTACTCTTTTGTAGAGTAGGTACAGAATTATTTCAACATGAGTTACTAGTACGAAGGACGAAACTGGTAATTGTAATTAGATGCAATAGTCTATAGTGCGGTAATATGCACAAAAGAACTGAAGCCTGTATCGAAATGAACGGCCACCATTTTCAAAAATGTGTTTAAATATTCATATTATGATTATTTTTCAATTTAACTTCATTCTCTATATTGTACGCTAATGTGCCGTAGACAGTACAATATACACTGCATAATGAATACGTCCGCATGGATAGCTCAGTTCGTGAGTAAAAACACTTATTGTTAATACAGTACTGTACTTTGATTAAACAAAAACCTAATGAAAATTATCAAATTCAGAATTACAATATTTCCTAGTTTACGTAAATGGATGAACTACTTTTCTTCCCTCCTATACCTAGTAAAGTGATTTGTTTGTATTTTACGCCAGAATCATCGAACTTCAATCGTGGAAGGGGACAGCAAACGGTGTTTAAGGCTCTGAACCATTAATCCAAAGGTATAGCCAGGTTAATATTAGAAATGTTAGTAAAAATAAAATGATGTTCCTGTATCTCGTTCCACAATGTCTGTCAGACGACTGCAGAGAGAGAGAGACAGACAGAAGGATAATTATTATTATTATTGAACCAATGACAGAGGTCTTCTAACAATATTTAAAAAATAGGTGATAATTTGATCTAGCAATTAATAAAAAATTATCACCTATTTTTTAAATATTGTTTGCATCTCATGCACCTGAAGATGACTTTTTAAAGTCGAAAATATTAGTGACTTCGTTAAATATTGTGATGTAACAGATTATCTGACCTCACAAATTGAAAAGTGTATTTGACTGAAAATTTATTATATATAATTATTAATTGTATTCACACTTTTCTGAACCAACATGTCTTTCAAATTATTTCTTGTTGTTTAATAAACTGTCCGAAGACAGGTTTGAACCTCATAAGTGACACCAATAAGGCATCACTGATGAGGCAGAAAATAATGAGGTAGGGTCGCCAGTTCCTTTCCCCCTCCACTGCATACATCGTTGACTAGTAACATATGTTTTTAGATATATTACGATTTGTTCGTAGAAAAAGGAGAAGGCTGTATATGTGAAGTTATCCTTAATTCCCAAGTCGTTTGTTGATAGAATACTTATGTTCCGTTTGAGACGCATAACGGAAGAGTTCGGAAAAGTCATTCTTTTTTAGAATGCAATTTATTAGCTTTGAAAGATATTATATTCTATACAATAATTAATTATAGGGGAAAGTTGGGTAGTATTGGACATGGGGTAATATCGGACAGTGCGTTTCTTTCATCTACCAGAGATGGTAGTACCTGAATGACGTGGTTACGTAACTGTGTGCGACATCACAGAAATGTAACCATGTCATTCAGGTACTATCATCTGGTTGTAGATGAAAGAAACTCACTGTCCGATATTATTCGATGTCCGATACTATCCAACTCTCCTCTAATAATACATTGATTCTACGTAGATGTACAACATTACGCCTACGGATTATATAAATTACTAGCTGCTGCAGTTTTTTTAAATAATTACGTATCGCATTCTTATAAGTCCTTCCCTGCTCGGAAACGCAACATCTTTGTCTCTTAGAATAATCCTAATATGAACATTAGCACGTGGCTGTCAGATTCGTGATTGGCTCCAAGTCGAAACACTCACACGACGCAGGAGAATATAGTTCCGTATATGTGGACCATAATCTTGTATTTATTTTTAAAGAAAATTTGATTTTTCACACACTCCAATCTTCTATATTTCCACATTTCAAATGCTTCTAATTCGCTTCTCTTCACTTCGTCAAATGTCCATGTTTCTGCCCCATAATAATAATAATAATAATAATAATAATAATAATAATAATAATAATAATAATAATAATAATAGTGGTTTATTTTAACTGGCAGAGTTAAGGTCATTCGGCCTTCTCTTCCACTCAATCAGTATGATAGAAAATTACTACAATGCTATGAATATAACATAATTAATACAATACAATACAATTCAATTCAAAGCAATACAATTCAAAACAATACAATACTACAATACAAGACAATGTTATACATAATTAATATAATACAATGACTTTTTTTTAATCTTCACAACGTCAATAAATAATTATGTAATAATAATAATAATAATAATAATAATAATAATAATAATAATAGTAATGATAGTCATATCTAAATTAAATTAAATTATTAAACTCGATCACAATTATAATTTCAATTTGACTGCGCCCGTAAGAAATCGTTTAGCCTCTTGTCTAGCAGCCCCTAATCTTCTGAGGTAGAGAATTCCATTCACGAGGGACTGAGACAGTAAAAGAGGATGAATAGTGGGATGTTCTGTGGGCAGGAATTGCTAGGATTTGGTTCTCCTGTGACCTGGTGTTTAGATTGTGATTGGAGGATAAGTAGTTAAACCGGGAACGAAGATAATTTGGAGTAGAAGTGTGGAGAACTCGAAACAGAAGAGACAGCGAATGAAGTGAGAGCGAAGATTTGAACGAGGGTGTAATGTGGTCAAATTTGTGAGCATTGTTGATGAATTCCATAATCCACACAAAGCACTTCATTAGTCTCTTCCTTAGTTCCTTTTCTGGAGGTCCGCAGATGATGCTCCTTTTTCTATTAAAAGCTTCCTTTGCCATTGCTATCCTCCTTTTGACTTCCTGGCAGCAGCTCATGTTACTGCTATAGTACACCCCAAGTATTTGAAGCTGTCCACTTGCTCTACTGCCCCATTTAGAATTCGCAAGCTTATTTTCTTTATTTTTCTCCCGGCAACCATGGTCTTCGTCTTATTTGCATTTATCTTCATCCCATACTCTTCACAGATTTAGCACCAGTAGCATATCCCTTAGTACAGCGTTTCTCAAACTATGGTCCGCGGACCACCTGTGGTCCTCGATGTCTGCCCTTGTGGTCCTTCAAAAAAGACAGAAGAAAAAATAAAATTCAATCGAATTGCGTATCACACTATAGCTGAAAATCTCAGAGTTTGTAAATAACACATGGCAATCGCCTTTCACTTTTTCTCCCAGTACTGACATTTTATGAAATTTATTTACCCTGCCCGTCTATCGAATTCTCACTCTACTGTGAGCAACAAAAGAGGAATTTAAAGCACTATGAACGTGGTGTTTCTCGCCATCTTTTCCGTGCAAATCTGGCGCTGTGCCTGTTACCACCCGAATTCATAACAGGACCAAAGTACCGAACCTTTTCATGTATTTATGACTTTCTTAATAGTTCTGCTGACACCCAATCTGCACATTCAAATGGTCACGTACTGTACGTCGTACACCAATAATAGAACATGCAAAATTGCATCTTTACTTGTTGAAAATCGGGCATGTTTCTGCATTAATTTTTTTTTATTTCTGTTTTTGCAAACGACGATATAAGAAATTTCCTTCTATTAACATTAAATGAATTGAATTAAAATCATTTTAATTAATTATTTCTACATTAAAATGTAAGTATACTGGTATTAAAATATGGTACATAAATGATAAATTTCCTTTCGAAGGGAACAAGAGTAAGGTGGTCCGCGGAACTGTTCTGACTTAAAAAAGTGGTCCCCACTTCAGAAAAGTTTGAGAAACGCTGCCTTAAGGTAAGCGTTCACTACATCGTATCGGACGAATCGTACGAATCGGAAAAAGACAATCTTTGCTGTAACCGCGTTCACTACATCGTATCGGACGCATCGCCTCTCGGCAAATCCGTCCACGTTTCTCGGATGAGCAATTTTTCCGATGCGTGCGATCATGGCCTTCTTTAATAAGTCAATTTTAATTGGTCAACTGTTACTATTATGGTGTGTCATGTTCAGTGTCGCGCCAAAATGGCAGACGGAGAACTTATTTCGCTGTAGAAAATTGCAAAGAAATATATAATTGACGCGTTTCCATTATAGTAATTAAGTCGTTTCTTGCAAATATATTATGTAACCAATATTTCTTTCGTTTCTTCCTCTTCAATTAAGACGCATGAAGCAATTACAAATTCTTATTCACTAACAGACGTAATTAATAGACCTAACCTCAACTCCTCTGTTTTCAGCAATGTCAGTATCGTACGACGTCATGTTTTAACAGCTGATAGGGGCATCCGATGAGGCGATGAGGTGAAGCCGTTACAGTGAACGCACTGCACTTAAAATATCCGTTGCGTGCGATGCGTACGAGGAGTGCGATACGATGTAGTGAACGCTTACCTATAATGTCGTCTCCTCTTCCGCTAACAACGCCATATCAGCAGCAAATCTTATACACTTTATTCTTCTTCCTCTTACTATCACTCCTCCCATGTTCTGCAAACAGTTTTTCTTTAAATCCTCCCAAGTACATGTTCGACAGTGTAGAAGATAAAAGACATCCTTGACGTACATCTCTCTCTATTTCACTTTCTCGTGGCATTTCTTCTCCTGTCCTGGCTTTGAATCCTTGTTGCATATAAAGGTGACAGAGGAGTCTCTCTCTTGTCATGAGGACGCAGTCAAAAATCTAAATGGAACCATGCAGGTTTTGAAAAGGAAATATTTTACCAAGTTTGCCTCTGTTTTTTTAACCATATTTTTCTAGGCATAATAGCAGTGTTGATTATGTGCATATGGATTACCAATACATTTAAAATTATAATAAGAATTATAAATTCAGATTTATGACGTCACACTCAGTGCTGACCGGGTTGTATGTAACGATTGCGTCCACACTGCTAACCCTAGTGTGCATATGCAGGCCTGCCAATGTCCGGTAAATACTTTGGCCCTATCACTTCAATTTTAAATTATGTTGGTTCATCTTCCATGTATTCCTCCAATAGCAATGTTTCTTACAAGCTGGAGACCAGATTCTGAAAAAAAAATGTATTATTTATTTAGTTATATGTAATATTGCCTCTAAATGCATTTGCAGGACCTTAGAATTCAGATTATATCGCAACCACTCCAAAAATTAATCAAATATGTGTGTGTAATTTACTTACTGTGTAGGGGAGAGTCGGGTAGTATCGGACATCGGTTAGTATCGGACAGTGCGTTTCTTTCATCTACCACTATATGGTTGTACCTGAATGACATGGTTACGTTTCTCTATGCGACATCACAGAAATGTAACCATGTCAATCAGGTACTATAATCGTGTGGTAGATGAAAGAAACTCACTGTCCGATATTACCCGATGTCCGATACTACCTGACTCTCCCCTAAATATGGCTTTTAAGATGTGGAACAAGTCAAAATTTTACGAGATTACAATTTTTTAGCGGGATGAAATGCAGTGAGGCCGAGGAATCGCCATAGATTACCTGACATTTGTCTTATGGTTGGAGAAAACCTCGTAAAAAACCCAACCAGGTAATCAGACCAAACGGAGATCTAACCCAAGCCCGAGCGCAGCTCCGGATCAGCAGGCCAGCGAGTCTGCCGACTGAGCTATGTTGGTGGTTCCACAAAAATTATATAGTACATAGCAATCAGATTATTAAATTTACAAACCTAAACAATTCGTCATCAGTTGAACTATAAAATATAATTCATATCAAGTAGATTAATTCAATTTATAAGCGTGAACGAAAAAATTTGGACTAAAATTGAACTCTGAGAAATCACTGACAATTATAATGGGACATCAACGACTTTTAAATAAATTAAACACCGGTGACTTATCTCCTGTTAAAATGAATGAAACTATTATCCCTTACAGCGATAGAGTTTAAAATCTAGGAATTTATATGGACAAAAACTTAAGTTGGAATACTCAAATCACACACATATGTAAAATAATTTTTATGAAAATTCACATAGTAAAAAGAATCCGAAATTTCCTTCCGTTGGTTCTCAAGAAGAATTTAGTGCAGTCGCTCTTGATGCCTCATTTTGATTACTGTGACACTCTCTTCACTGACCTTAACATGAGACTGACAGACAGACTACAGCGTGTTCATAATGCATGCGTTCGATTTATTTGCAACGTCCGTAGATCTGACGGTATCACACCTTCACTAAATATGCTGTCCTGGGTCCGTCTCAAAGAGCGAAGAACTATTCACTCTCTCACTTTACTCTTCAATATTCTTCAAACCTCTAACCCTAGCTACTTAGCTTCTCGTTTTCAACATTTGTCCTCATATCACGAAATAGATACTCGCTCACAACACCATATCACACTCTCCATTCCTAAACACAGAACATCCTTCTACTCTTCATCTTTCACCGTCTCTGCAGCTCATCTCTGGAACTCTCTACCACAACATGTCAGAGACTGTCGGACATTGTCTAGTTTCAAAAATAAACTAAAATTGCACTTTTTCAATTCAGATTTCTTTCAATTATAAGCCCTTTTCTCTGTGATAGTTTTGTAAAAATATATATATTTCTTTCCTTCCTTCCTTTCCCCATTTTTGTTCTCTTGATCACGAGATGAATTTATTATCATATCTTTTTTATTGTGGATTTATTTAATTTTCGTATTTCTTTTCTTTTTATTATTATTTTATTACATTCCATTTTGTTACATTCTTTCTTACGTTTTCCATATTAACTATTTGCACTAAATGAGTTGCTTTTACTATATTTCAATGTATTTTACTTTCTTTTTTCAATTATAGTATTATTTTCATGTTGTTTAGTGTCGATTTTGTTATGCTATTACTGTATTATTATTTTTGTAACATGTTAGTATTCTGTTCTGTAACCTTTTGTTAAATTTTAACTGCTTGTATACTTTATGACCTGGTAGAGTGTAAGAGAAGACCCTATGGCCTTAACTCTGCCAGTATTATTATTATTATTATTATTATTATTATTACTATTATTATTATTATTATTATTATTATTATTATTGTAAACAATTGATCAATTGAGCTATACAGACTAGGCCTACTATTCAATTTATAGCATATACAATTCATCAATTAAGTTATACAAAATATACAATAAATAGTAAACAGATTAATTCAATTTAAAAGCATATTTTAGTTGAGCTACACAAAATTGTACATTTCATATCAAGTAGAATAATTCAATTTTCAAGCGTAACAATTCATCAGTTGTGTAGAAGGTATGAGTATGTAGAAATTTGGTTAATTCTGTTCTAAACCTTTTCTCATAGTCCTTCAAAGCTTTAAGATAATTAGGCAGTGCATTGAAGACTGTAATGCATGAATAGTGAACTCCTTTTTTTGACGCTGACATGGAATAATTTATATTAATGATTAAAAGTTCGACATACAACATAGACAGGGGGGCAAATTTTATATGTATATTATTGATAAATGTCCACACCTGTGGAGTAACGGTCAGCGCGTCTGGCTGCGAAACCAGGTGGCCCGGGTTCGAATCCCGGTTGGGGCAAATTACCTGGTTGAGGTTTTTTCCGGGGTTTTCCCTCAACCCAATACGAGCAAATGCTGGGTAACTTTCGGTGCTGGACCCCGGACTCATTTCACCGGCATTATCACCTTCATATCATTCAGACGCTAAATAACCTAGATGTTGATACAGCGTTGTAAAATAACGCAATAAAATGAAAAAAAAATTATTGATAAATTTCTATGTATGTCAACCGGTTGAATATTGTACACGCTGATGATGATCCTAACGATGTTACAGGTCTATACATATTCTGTACCTTATCAACAATAATCTCGCTAGAAGTTTAATTTATCTAGAGAAAATCAAAACTCGAGTGGGATTTAATTGACTATTACATGATTAGAAGAAAATATATAAAATTAAAAGAAATAAAGTGCTCTAATACAATAAAATATTAATTGGCTTATTAGAATATTAAACTGTCTTGAAAATGTATTATTGTACTATCTCATCTATTCCGCTAGATGGCAGTAGTGTGTTATGATCAGCTGTTCTCTTGTTACCAGTTCTGCCAACTATACAGTCTTCATTGAACTCTATGGACGATTACTAGTCAAGAAACCTTTGTTGATTCAGTTTCATTTTTATTAAAACAGTTGCATTCCACTTCAATTATCAATATATATTAAACAATCTCTGATACGTGACTATTCATAATCTTATACAGCAGAAGCTATAACATAACCTAAATAATGTAAACAAGAGAAATGATAGAAAAGTTTTAATTAAGAATGATGAAATAAACATGAATCATTTTAAAAGATACAATTATTGAAAGTACAATGTTGGTAAACAAATAAACAAATGCTATGGAGATGATAAAAAGAAATAAATGCTAGGGAGGTGATAAAAATTGTAGGATTGGTTGAAACACGTCGTTCCGTACCGTTTTATTGATCAAAAGTAGTATGGTGTAGTAACAGTGTAACAGTCCCTTTAAAACATCACAGCATGATTTCACATTCCTGTACAATAATACTGGACTTGGAATTAAGGGTATTACTCTATGTACGGCAGACAGCTGACTATTTATACATTTCTAGTCATCTAACCTTGTTACGTAAGTTACACACTAAGCGCAAATTTGACTACCTTTAGACGGGATCTTATTTCTACTGCCATAAATTGAACATCAGGGCCTGCTAAAATCTCAAGGGCCTGCAGGGGCATCTGTCAGCGAAAGAAACTTGGATTTCACGAAAGGGTTCCTTCAGTGTCGTATATCTTTCACACGGAACTTTAGCTAAACTTCTTGAAGATCCAGAATTTAATTTTGTTATTCCCTATGGACTTAAGTTTGTATAGGGTTTCCAATAAGAGTATCCTACTTTTAACACACAACAGCTGCCGTGTTTGTGAAGCTACCCAATAGCAGTCATATTTTTCCCATGACTACAGAATATTATAGCGTAGAAGTGGCAAATATCGTACAATAATAATAATAATAATAATAATAATAATAATAATAATAATAATAATAATAATAATAATAATAATGCCGGACAGTTAGCACTTCTGCTCGCGAACGACACTGGTGCTGCTACCTAGGCGGCCGGTGTGGAGATACTCGCGAAACAAGCTGTAATCAACTGCTATGTATATTGTTGCTGGGCTAGTTAATAGTTTTATTAATTAGTGCTGTGTTAAAATGTCAGGGTACACAGCAGCGGTGGCGAAAATGTAATCGTGCGCCGAGCCACTGTGTAACCTGCAACGTGCATAGCACCTATGGAGGGAGGCGGACAACCGAAGGGGAAGTGAAGCAACTGTCTGACTTATTAACGGATTTTCATTTTCCTTACGTCAAGCACTTAAATATAATTTTATACAGTACAAGGCTACAAACTAATGTTTAGTACGTGTAACGAAGAAAGAAATGAACAAGAAAACATAGGACATAATATCACAACCTAAAATTAACTGTCTACAGAATATCTCTGCGACAAAGTTTCAAAATCAGGAATTATGTCACTTACTGCCAGTCGTAGTTGATCACGAAGGTATTTGTCTGTCAGTCGTGATCTAAATTTGGTTTTTACTATTTTAATTGTTGAAAATAACTTTTCACAAACGTAAGTTGTAGCGAACATGGCTTCAACAGAGCAAGCGAAAGAACGAAGCTTCGGATATTTATTTTTTGGCAAAGATTTGAAAGTTCAACATTTGTCAAGTCCTTACATCTAGCTTTCATTTGACATCACATAGTAAATCAGTGAGTTCAAATTGAAGATCTAACCGCATTATTCGTACATCTGCTGAAAAAGGGTCGACGTACAGAGATGGTGATGATGATGATGATGATGATGATGATGATGATGATGATGATGATGATGATGATGATGATGATGATGATGATGATGATGATTATGATGATGATGACACTTAACCTTTTAATGTTTGATCAGTAACATGTAGTATAATGCCGTTTTATGTTATACAACCGTTTTCCTCGTAATACTTGTGAACAAATCATACATTTAATATTCCCATCATATTGACAGCAAAAAATGCGTCCTCCCATCCTACTTGGAACTTTCGTACATGGTTTCGAGAGAGACATATGCCACTCGCAGGTCAGAGACAAATACAAATGGAACGGAGTTTGACTCCGGTGAGTGAGAGGGTGGGGGTTGGCGGAGGTTAGAAGCAAGCGAAATGCACAGCTATCACTGTGAGCCACAATGTCTCGCGAGACACGTTCTCGCCACGGCTGGTATATAGCCAATGTGCTGTTTATAATTGCTACAATTACAGCAATACAAATTGCTCCAAATCGTACTTTCGATTTCCGAGGGATCATAAAACGTGAGTCAACAACATTCTTTAGTAGGTCTAATTCCTTCATCTTTATGTTGATAGAAAAATAGAAATTAGCTTTTTTTTATTTAGATCTAATAAATGAATGGAAGTTAAAATGTACGGTATTGGAAATTTTAAGGTTTTATCAAATTAAGTTTTATTGTTGTCCAAATGCCTTTACTAATTATTACAAGCATCAGATTACTATCAATTTTATCTTTTGCAGTTGATAGCAGTGCGTATATAAAGCAATATTGTAAATTCATTCTCAATTTATTTTGTCTCACTAAACCAAAGAAAAAATATGTAACAATCAATTACGGAAAGTAATATGAATTATGCATTATTTCTCATAATATGCGGCTTTGATATAATATAGTAATTTTACATTAAATACTATTCAACATTTCTTAAGTGTTTCATAATATATTTTCTCACGTTTTAAAAAATAGTCCGAATTCCGCTATGTTAATACTTGTATCTGTGGACGTAATTCCACGCCGCTCCGCTAGATGTCAGGTCCGCGATATTTCGCACTCACGCCAATGCTGCTAGTATACAGCTGTCCGGTATTATTATAGTAAGGTGTTTGGAAGTGGTTAAAATTTGTTATCAAAATGGGTCATCCGTTAGCCAAGCATTCCGTGAAGTATACGGTATCCATAGACTAATCGTCCCTGCAAGAGAACAATTCGATGTTTGATCGGAAAATTTGAGGCAACTGGTTCTGTCGCAAATCAAACAGCGCATGTACTGTATGTGAACGCTCCAATAAAAAAATAGGCCTAGTCGCCTCGTGAAAGTGTATGCGAGAATGGAAATCAATTTTTCAGGGAGTATAAGAATTGGGTTTTCATCGACCACAATTTGGCGGATTTTGAATCTGGACTTGAAGTTACATCCTTACAAAATTGTTTTAACTCAAGAACTGAAGTCACATGACCATAGATTGCGCCATGTATTCTCTGAATGGGCTATGGAGCAAATCCTGCTTTTAGCCGAAAAATCATATGTAGCGAGGAGGTCCTTTTTGGACGAATGGGTTCGTTAACAAATAAAATAATTGTCGCTTTTAGAGCAATGAGAACCCATTGGAGATTCAAGAACGACCACTTCATCCCCAAAAGGTTACAGTTTGGTGTGGATTTTGGTACGGCGGAATTATTGGTCCATATTTTTTCCTATATTAACGAGGAGAGGTTCTGTCTGTCAATGGAGAAAGATACTGTGCTACGATAAGAGATTATTTTTGGCCTCAATTGGAAAGTATGGATCTCAGAAACCTCTGGTTTCAGCAAGATAGTGTCACTTGTCATACTGCTCACGAAACGGTCGACCTTTTGAGAGAGAAGTTGAAAGGCTTCAAAATTTCGCGTGGTGGTGACGTTAACTGGCACCCGAGATCATGTGATTTAACGCCGCTGGATTATAGCTGGTGCCAGCGTTTTTGGCGTATGTCCTAGAATATAATGCCCAGTTTGTGAGTATGTTGCTAGTGCAGCTGAGAATGGTACCACTTCCTATACACGTCACATCAGCCATTTGCCAAACACAGTTGTCAGACTGACTGTGGCATAGGTAAAACACTTGTACTTAACGTTCCCATTACTTATTTCACACGCTAAAAACGGTGACGTGGACTACTTCTTATGGGGTGTGTTAAATCGCGGATTTATGTCAAGCCAGAAACAGTTAATGACCTAAGGAACAATACCACGCGCGTTATTAGTGAAATGGAGCCTGGTTTATGTTTGTCTGTCATTGAAAGTTGAAAGACCATATACGTGCAACCCTAGATCATATATGTAACAGATAAGTCATCGCTATGTTAAAATCGTTTGCACTTTGAAGAGAGCAACCGCCAGGATCGCCATTCGTCCGCCGTAAACGAACACGAGATGGCAATACAGTCGCTAATGCAATTCAAATGGGAATTATGACGTGACTCCTTATGTAACAACTATACCTGGTAAGGTTTATCTTGTCTCAGTAGCAATAAAACCAAGTCCCTTCAAATGAGGGTGGAGATTATAGGAGGGTTGTAAATTTTCAGGATTCCTTTCAAAACCTTGTTATTGTACAGGCTGCCGGAACTCAGTTTCTTGAAAGACAAGCTCAGTGACGGAACCACACAGTACGAAGAGAGATATTTTGTAATTTTATTTTGCGCTACAGAATATATCAGTTGGTCCCTTCCGTCATTGGATGGATGGACGGCACCGCTCCACTCCCCCATTGCCATAACAACACAGACGAAGTAAGACATATCTCCTTTCTCTCTCTTTTCACAGTGAGACAAGATACATCTAACAGACTTTAGATGGCAGCGTAGTAAACCTGACAAAAGTTTTTAACGTCAAAGCCTATAAGGCCGACCTATCTGGGGCAAATATGATCTAGGGTGCAACCCAACAAAACCGCGGCGGCTATTTAACTGACGTCTTCCATACGTAATGACATTAAGTCTGCGTCAAAATAGTAATGTATATATGTATGTATTTATTCACACTGCAGTGGGTATATACCCGGTGGCAGTGGTAACTAATTACACTCAATAATGACAATAATAAACTTATTAATTAAAAATACAATTAATAATAATACTAATAATTAATACTAACAATAGTTAATAATAATAATAATAATAATAATAATAACAACAACAGGGAATATACTAAATTAAATGAAACGATCACTTAAAATAACATTTGAAATAAATCTAACTAAGATCGAACTAAAACCCACGAGTATGATATGTTCATATCTGCACAAGTACCTTTCAACATTACACTCATTTCTCTGTCAACTCACTCACTGCACTGGAACTACGACACATTTCACTGATTCTATCCTGATTTCACTAACACTTCAAAAACATTTCACTGTTCAAATTCTTTGCACTGCCACTATAAACTATAAAGCTTCACTGACAGGAACACGTTTCACTTACACAGCACACTTCACTGACACGACATACTTCTTCACTGATACAACACACTTCACTCACACAACATAATTCTTCACTGATACAACACTTCAATAACAACATATAATTTACACCCTTTAAGTACTGTGTATAATTACCGTCTATTAGTAAGGTCCTTAAGCCTATTTTTATTTTTTGGTTGTTGGTAAAGCCTTTAGTAAGTCTGCAGGTAAAGCATTCCAGTCCCTGATAGTACGATTGAGAAAAAAAAACTTTCCAGTGTAAATAATAATAATAATAATAATAATAATAATAATAATAATAATAATAATAATAATAATTAAATGAATAAACCTCTTTCGTTTACACAGTTTGTTTCATTTTAAAAGTGTAACACTCTTATTGGAAGACCCTTTACTTACTTACTTACTCGCTTTTAAGGAACCCGGAGGTTCATTGCCGCCCTCACATAAGCCCGACATTGATCCCTATCCTGAGCAAGATTAATCCAGTCTCTACCATCATATCCCACCTCCTTCAAATCCATTTTAATATTATCTTCCCATCTACGTCTCGGCCTCCCCAAAGCTCTTCTTCCCTCCGGCCTCCCAGCTAACACTCTATATGCATTTCTGGATTCGCCCACTCGTGCTACATGCCCTGCCCATCTCAAACGTCTGGATTTAATGTTCCTAATTATGTCAGGTGAAGAATACAATGCGTGCAGTTCTGCTTTGTATAATTTTCTCCATTCTCCTGTAACTTCATCCCGCTTAGCCCCAAATATTTTCCTAAGCACCTTATTTACATTTATTTAGTTTTGGGACGTGGGATGTCAGTCAGTTGATTTCTAACATGGTTAACCTAGTTGTGCCTTCCGCAGTTGTTGTAGGACCTTCGCGACAAGGATAGCATCTGATTAATATTAGCCTGATTCCAACATCAGGGACCACTACAGTCCCACATATCTGCGGGAAATTTTCCGACATATTTTTCCCTGAGACTTTCATTTCAGAGACAGTTTTCTTCAAGTACCGTAAACATACTACGATAATTCTTTAAGAATTAGTGCTTAATGTTTCATAATCTTTACCTAACTAATTTGAGAAAGTTTTTTTTTTTTATTTTACTAACAGATTTCTGAATGTTTACACCTGTCGTAACATATCTGGGTTAATGTGGCCGAAGAGTTTGAGTGTGAACGGTAAGTTTGAGTGTGTGGAGTGAGAGTTCATATTCATGATCGATGATATAAATATCAAATCACCCATTATACGCTCAAGAAAAGAATACATGACGTCCATTTTGAAAATAATAAAAGCGGATAAATAGTTGTATGATAATATAAACAATGAAGAGGCTATGAAGAAGTGTGAAGTGATTGTTCGAGTGAATAAAATGATAATTATGCGTATATCTTATTCATGTAATTGTTATGTAAATGAATATTATTACTATAGGCCTACACGAAACGATTTATCAGTGCCAAATCTTTCTATAATATTATCTATTAAGTCCACCTATTTACGAATAATAGACGAAGAACCTGAAGCGATTCATTTTGATAGCAATGGGTCATGCTATACTACTTTGCTTTCCTGACTTGGTTGTAGAACACGAGACTGTATCGAACATTGAAACTTCCCCACTAATTGTGCCGTATCTTCCGCTGTTGGGAACGTCATTAAATATGATTATGTGCATTTATTTTAAACCGGACTGATGTAGTGTAGCTTATTTAATTAAAATATTATTTGTAAATATTGATCGTGTTACTTTCCAGCTTCTTGACCTTCATCCTCTATTCCAGGTACACTATGATGCTGGTAAGCTTGACGAAACCTTTTTCAGGACAGTCCTTAGCCGTCCGGAGTGAACAATATTTTACAAGTGTTCTGCCCATGGGCAGGTCTTTCACTGCAAACCCAGCATTCTACAATGTTTCCTATTTTATGCCTTCCTCTTAGTCTCTGCATATGATTCACATATCTTAATGTCGTCCATCATCTGATATCTTCTTCTGCCCCGAACTCTTATCCCGTTCACCATTCCTTCCAGTGAATCCTTCAGTAGGCAGTTTCTTCTCAGCCAGTGACCCAACCAATTCCTTTTTCTCTTCCTGATCTATTCTACTATATAAGCACATTTATCCAAAGTTATAATATGTAGAAATGTACAATGTCTACGTAAAGTAGATCTATTCCATTCTATTATATTAAGTCTCTTTATTTAAATTTCGAAAATGTAGAAATTTGACTTCTATGCATAAGTATTGAATTCTTTAACTCCTTTTATTCAATGTTGGAATATGTAGGAATTTACATAATTTACTTACTTACTTATTTACTTACTTGCTTACTTACTGTCTTTTAAGGAACCCGAAGGTTCATTGCCGCCCTCACATAAGCCCGCCATTGTTCCCTATCCTGAGCAAGATTAATCCATTCTCTATCATCATGTTCCACCTCCCTCAAATCCATTGGACTATTATCTTCCCATCTACGTCTCGGCCTCCCTAAAGGTCCTTTTTCCCTCCGGCCTCCCAACTAACACTCTATATGCATTTCTGGATTCGCCCATACATGCTACATGCCCTGCCCATCTCAAACGTCTGGATTTAATGTTCCTATTATGTCAGGTGAAGAATACAATGCGTGGAGTTCTGTGTTGTGTAATTTCCTCCATTCTCCTCTAACTTCATCCCTCTTAGCCCCAAATATTTTCCTAAGCACCTTATTCTCAAACACCCTTAACCTATGTTCCTCTCTCAAAGTGAGAGTCCAAGTTTCACAACCATACAGAACAACCGGTAATATAACTGTTTTATAAATTCTAACTTTCAGATTTTTTGACAGCAGACTGGATGATAAAAGCTTCTCAACTGAATAACAGGCATTTTCCATATTTATTCTGCGTTTAATTTCCTCCCGAGTATCATTTGTATTTGTTACTGTTGCTCCAAAATATTTGACCTTCTCTATCTCTTCAAAAGATAAATTTCCAATTTTTATATTTCCATTTCGTACAATATTCTCGTCACGAGACATAATCATATACTTTGTATTTTCGGGATTTACTTCCAAACCTATCTCTTTACTTGCTTCCAGTAAAATTCCCGTTTTTTCCGTGTTTACATAATTTACGTAAAATATTATACTATATGAACTATATTTATTGAAAGTTAAAATAGTTTGAAATTTACATTGACTACGTAAAATAAAGTCTGGAAAATTTAGAAATTTACTTTGCCTACGTTGAGAACTCTATTGCATTAACTTTTATAAAGCTGGACAATGTAGAAATTTGCACCCTACGGGAAGTATTCTATTATTATTATTCAAATTTGAAAAATGTATAAATTCACTTTGTCTATGTAAATTAATCTATTTTATTAACTCTCTTTATTCGAAATCTGAAAATGTTACTGTAGACTTACATTGTCTACGTAAAGTAATCTATACTTCGTTCCGTAACGTCTGACAGGAGAAGTAAACATTGCCGGTAGAGGAGGAGAGAAGTATAATTGCTATTCAACCGGAATTGTCTGTCAATGATGCTACGGACATACTAGATTGAAATGTAGACAAATGGATGGGTGGATGTTTGCAGTAATGGATGAATGGATTTATTCTTTTCATAATAATTTGACTGTTGCTCTACAGCTAGAATAAGAAAGACGTCCAATATTCTTATGTTTAACATAATATGTATACATATTATACAAATTTGAATAGGTATATTATGCAAATATATTATATGCCATACAAGTTTAAATACAGTTATTAGTTACCGTACAATAATATATTATATATACAGGGTTCTTTTTAAAGTAACGCGTAATGTGTTTTTTTAATTAGGTGGAAGGTTTTAAAAAAAATGCTCAGACATGTCGAATCTTATTTCTTGAAAAGATTTATTCTATAAATGTGTATCTTTTCTGTAGTTACTGTTGCATGAGCTATATCATCGAATAATTTTTTTTAATTAGAACATTATGATTTTTTTTTTTCACATTTTCTGAAAGAGCGTTCTCGTTTTTATTGCTCTACACCTTCATTTGTTTTATACAGAAGTGTATTTTGATATGACAACGTTTTAATTGTTGATAAATTTGTTAATTGTTGTGTTTGGAAGGCAGTTTAATTGAACTGAAAATAAAGATGGTTTCAACAGAAAATGAGAGAACTGAAATTTTAATGATAATTGAATTTGGTGACAGAAGACGTACGCAACAGGAAGTTTGCACACTTTTAATGAAGTCCATCCAAATCGAACACCTATTTCTTAGTCAGCTATGAGTAGACTAGAAACTAAATTAAATGAACAAAGACATGTCAGAGATATAGGAAGATCTGGTAGATCATCCACCGACAAGGAGCTGGAAGTTGACATTTTACTAAAGATAAACGAGAATCCACATTCTACTCTCAGTGATTTAGAATTTACATTTTGGTGTTTCGAAAACAACTGCTTGGAGATTCTATGCTATATTCTGATTAAGATTATGTAAACTGTAAAGATATACATATAGAAACAATTTCAAATGTTATAATTAATACTATTAAAGCTTATCAAAGTAAAATATAGGCCTACTCATTTTCAGATCATCCGATATTTGTCTCCAGATTTCTTCTTTAAGTTTCGTGTTTTTATAGTTTTCATCCCGTGTATCATAATTATAAATACGGTGACATCGTACAAATTCGATAAGTTTCTCGCTGCAATTATTATCAGCCATCTTTCCTCAGTGTCAATAAAAATAATACAAGACATACATAATACTTCTTCATCTTTTTCTACATTCAATCGTCATAAATAGTATAAATATCAAACATATGTCAAGAAAATTCGCTGAGTGAGAAACTCGCTCGAGGTTTTCGCTTCGAAAGAGAATCTCTTCCAGTGTGTGGACGTCCGTTTGAATCCATGTTATCAATCTTCGATTTTTCTCTCAACATATTTCTCGCTAGCGAGATCTCTTGAAGTGTGTGACAGGTCCTACCGGTCTCAATAATGGTGTCACCTATTGAGAACTAGTGGAACTATTTCAAAGTTGATCAAGTTTTATATCTTTGGTTCTGTTGATCGTGTAAGCGAAATTTCTAACCACGGGACAAGTAAAAGCCAAAGATACAAAAAAAATGTACAGACTTTGAAATAAAGGGTCCATAAGAGACCTGGAACTTATTTAAACAGGCATATCAAGCGCCAAAAAAAAAAAAAAAAAAAAAAAAAAAAAAAAAAAAAAAAAAAAAAAAAAAAAAAAAAACCTTTGAAATATGTAATTCCGCTAACTAGCGGATGTGTATCATTCTCATTGGTACGGGAAAAAAGTGTTGCGGATAATGGTAATGTTGATTAAGTATAAATTATTCTCATAATTGACCGTTTTAGCGATTTCCCGCTAAACGCAGTCCTTCTTACAATCATTACAGGACAATGAAACTTTTAATTCCATAGTGCGAGTTTATTTACGTATCCTTGGCGACAATGTTATCTTCGCCATCTATTCATGGAAGTAATAACTAAAGAATCCACAATTACACGGACAAATTATCGATCACTATCGATTAGTAGGAGTCTGATAACTTTGGACGCCAGTGTACAACTACCTTGTAGCATGTTAGGAGATATTTGAGTAACATTGTAACGCGTTATAAAATCGTCGAGAATGAAATGAAAAAGTTGTACAGATTCTATTGCCTAGCCAGGAAGGTAATTCGCTGATCTAGCTATGAACTCTGGTGAGACGTCAGCAGTCATCGACGTACCTTTACTCGCACATATATACACATCACAGTTTAAAAAAAAAAAAGTGTATTCATTCACACCACATCAAAGTAAGATGGGCACTATGGTCGTGTTTAATTAATTGGCTATTGATGACGGATTGTTAACAGAACTATTTTCCTGAGCGGAATTACATTGTATTCACTTATATCGTTATTGCTGTTGAAGATATTCCGACGTGTTAATTTGTATTGTGTCTTAATTATGATGATACAGCTGTTTTTCTTAAGGCATAAACGTCATAAGGGTATTTTACCGACGGAAGATGTGATGCGGTTTTTGAGAATAGAAAACACTTTCTTTCTATAATTGTTTTTTTTTTAAGATGGGACATGACAGTTAAGCGGCCGAGCTTGGAACTACAGTGCTATGTTGCCAATATGGACTACCACGCTGCCAGCTGATGGAAGCTAGCAATTTACGTTAAGATGGCTGACGTTAAAACATTCATTGACAATTGACGCGAAGGTAAAAAAAAAAAACAATGCAAAAATCGACAGAGAATCAAAGGCGAAACGTTCCAATATTAACATTGTGTGCACAATAAATGTTGCCAAGAGAGCTATTAAGCACTCGTCACTTGGGAACGGAAGTTTGGCAACTCAACCGTCGTTACCATAGCAACAAACCTACCACGCTATGACACATTCAGTTGTTTTTCCGATCGCAACGCTCCTGTCATGTCCCATCTTTCAAAAAAACAAGTATAGTGGACAAACTAACCTGGAATTACAGAAAATATTACAGTGAAGGTCTAAAATTGTGTGACATTATTGTTCTTTCCTAATTATTTAATTAATAATAGATATTCCCTGCATTTTATATAAGTCATTTTTAATTGCTGCATTTTCGGCTTGCCTTCTATTTTCGCTACAAATCTGTCTTCTTCTTCTTCTTTTTTTAGTTCGCTACACTCCTCCCTTACTTTATATCGTCATTCTTCTCCTAGCACTTTATGTTTCCCTCTTTCATCTCCACATGCTTTCTTCTTTCATTTATTATTCTTATATCTTCAGTGACCACAGAAAGGGGACCCGTGTTGTACAGTAAATTTCGGCGAACGGAAATAACGAGAGACTCTGATAATTAATTTACCAAGATATAGGCTACTGTGCGCAGAATGGTAATCAATTTAGATTTATTTGGGTAGCACTCCAAGCTCGCGCACACTCTAGCGGTATATGCTCGTACTAGCATTGAATGAGCTCCCTGTTGTATTTATTTCTTACAAAACACGCTGATACGCCCAGCACACCTTCAGTTGACTCAACCGAGCATTTTAATTAAATTGCAGCCCCGTCTGTTTGTAAATTAAGAGAGTGGATGTGGGTTTCCTCATGAAAATTACCCCCTGCAGCGCTCGTTGGGTTATCTTCAATATTGTTATTGGTTGGATTAAACCCATATCGTTCCCTCCCTGTATCTGTTATATTGGTCAACCTCCCTTGCATTGATTTTACATTAAGTAGTAGTTAGCTAGAAATTATCTGTGGTGCGAGAAATGACAAATTGGGCAAGAATTCCCAGCATCGTGCACATCTCGTTACTTTGTGTTCGACCAAGGAATTACTGTAAAATGTTCGAATTAAATATTTAGTGGTACTTACTCACTAGCTTTTAAGGAACCCGGAGGTTCATAACCGCCCTCACATAAGCCCGCCATCGGTCCCTATCCTGAGCAAGATTAATCCAGTCTCTATCATCATATCCCACCTCCCTCAAATCCATTTTAATATTATCTTCCCATCTACGTCTCGGCCTCCCCAAAGGTCTTTTCCCCTCCAGCCTCCCAACTAACACTCTATATGCATTTCTGGATTCGCCCATACGTGCTACATGCCCTGCCCATCTCAAACGTCTGGATTTAATGTTCCTAATTATGTCAGGTAAAGAATACTCTGCGTTGTGTAACTTTCTCCATTCTCCTGTAACTTCATCCCGCTTAGCCCCAAATATTTTTCTAAGAACCTTATTCTCAAACAACCTTAATCTATGTTCCTCTCTCAAAGTGGGAGTCCAAATTTCACAGCCATACAGAACAACCGGTAATATAACTGTTTTATAAATTCTAAGTTTCAGATTTTTTGACAGCAGACTACATGACAAAAGCTTCTCAACCTAATAATAACACGCATTTCCCATATTTATTCTGCGTTTAATTTCCTCTCGAGTGTCATTTATATGTGTTACTGTTGCTCCCAGGTATTTGAATTTTTCCACATCTTCGAAAGATAAATCTCCAATTTTTATAGTTCCATTTCGTACAATATTCTGGTAACGAGACATAATCATATACTTTGTCTCTTCGGGATTTACTTCCAACCCTATCGCTTTACTTGCTTCAAGTAGAATTTCCGGGTTTTCCCTAATCGTTTGTCGATTTTCTCCCAATATATTCACGTGATCATCATAGACAAGAAGCCGATGTAACCCGTTCAATTCCAAAACCTCTGTGTTATCCGGAACTTTCCTAATGGCATATTCTAGAGCGAAATTAAAAAGTAAAGGTGATAGTGCATCTCCCTGCTTTAGCCCGCAGTGAATTGGAAAAGCATCAGATAGAAAGTGGCCTATACGGACTCTGCTGTAAGTTTCACTAAGACACATTTTAATTAATCGAACTAGTTTCTTGGGAATACCAAATTCAATAAGAATATTATATAAAACTTCCCTCTTAACCGAGGTGCCTTTTTGAAATATATGAATAACTGATGCACTGTACCCTTATACTCCCATTTTTCTCCAATATCTGTCGAATACAAAAAATCTGATCAATAGTCGATCTATTACGCCTAAAACCACACTGATGATCCCTAATAATTTCATCTACATATGGAGTTAATCTTCTCAAAAGGATATTCGACAAAATGTTGTAGGACGTCAACAAAAGTGATATTCCTCGAAAGTTACTACAGTTAGTCTTGTCTCCCTTTTTAAAAATAGGTACGATTATGGACTCCTTCCATTGTTCTGGTACAATTTCATTTTTCCAAACTGCAAGTAAAGATGGAAAATATATAATTTAAATACATACTTAAACATCATATAATCCACACCTGTGGTGTAACGGTCAGCGCGTCTGGCAGCGAAACCAGGTGGCGCGGGTTCGAATCCCGGTCGGAGCAAGTTACCTGCTTGAGGTTTTTTCTGGGGTTTTTCCCTCAACTCAGTTTGAGCAAATGCTGGGTAACTTTCGGTGCTGGACCCCGTACTCATTTCACCGGCATTATCACCTTCATCTAATTCAGACGCTAAATAACCTAAGATGTTGATACAGCGTCGTAAAATAATCTACTTAAAAAACCATCACATATTTTTGCAATCACAATGACACTTTTATCAAAGTAAGGTAAGAAAGCATTTTCAAGTTTTATGAAGCTATTATTTTGCCTGTTATGAAGCATGAAGAATCTGGGTAGACACAAGGCACAGATATTTGATATTATTTGTACTAAATCCATTATAAAAGCCATAAACAAACAGGAATACCCGTATGAGCAAAACTCGTGTTCCATTATAATACAGTAATATAAAAATTAATACACAACAAAATTACATATTATATTCATTCATTCATTCATTCATTCAGTATTATGCCCAAGGACAGGACTTTCACTGCAAACCCAGCATTCTCCAATCTTTCCTATTTTCTGCCTTCCTCTTTGTCTCCTCTTATGATCCATACATCTTAATTTCGTCTATCGACTGATATTCTCCTTCTGCCCTGAACTCTTCTCCAGTTCACCATTTCGTTCAGTAGGCAGTTTCTTCTCAGCCAGTGACACAACCAATTCCTTTTCCTCTTCCTGATCAGTTTCAGCAACATTCTCTCTTCATCCATTCTTTCCAACACACTGTCTGTCCACTTCACACGCTCCATTCTTCTCCACATCCACATTTCAAATGCTTCTATTCGCTTCTCTTCACTTCGTCGTAATGTCCATGTTTCTGCCTCATACAATGCCACACTCCATACAAAGCACTTCACTACTAAAGGGGACTTGCATTCCTTTAATCCATAGTTTATTTCCTTTACTTAAACTTTTAACTAATTGTATATATTTACAAATCTTAAATAGTCACAAATATGAATTGAATTGCTTATCTCCCTAGATATCCTACACTTTCATTACTGTATCATGGAAAAATTAATATATTATAACACTTTTACAATCATTTCAATTAGTAATAAGATATTATCACTCTTGCCGATTTTGAATGAATTGGTAATTGCAACACAAACAGTGAGTTGGAAAAGTCTGTTTTGTTATACAATAAAGACAATGAAAATATTATGCAAATTAAGATTTCAGGAATAACTCCCTGTAAAGTTAATTTGAATAATTTCTAGGGAAAAATTGTTCCGGGGCCGGGTATCGAACCCGGGACCTTTGGTTAAACGTACCAACGCTCTCCCACTGAGCTACCCGGGAACTCTACCGACACCGAAATTATTCAAATTAACTTTACAGGGAGTTATTCCTGAAACCTTAATTTGCATAATACACGTCACTGTACGTAACAGAAAACCACAATTTAAAGTCACACAGAGTTAGTGTGCACTCAAATGTTGGTTGCTTGACGGTTGTCAGCCCACTTTGAGGTCTGTGGATATAGAGGGAAAAATTGGATCGGTGTCGGGTAGAGTTCCCGGGTAGCTCAGTGGGAGAGCGTTGGTACGTTTAACCAAAGGTCCCGGGTTCGATACCCGGCCCCGGAACAATTTTTCCCTCGAAATTATTCAAATGAAAATATTGGCATTACTGGCATTAGTATGACATGGAATTACCCGAATTTGATTCAAAATACTGATTTTACTGCACTGTTTCTAATGAAAATGACCGAGTTATAGTCCCGTCGCTCTTATTTTCGGCAGCCAATCACGTTGCAGGTCGGCTACATTTAAATGTGTGCGTCTTGTGATTCGCTGATGAAGATAAAGAAGGCTCGATAAATACTTAATATAATCGCCCACCATTTTTGGCTCTTTCGTTGGCGTTCGCAGAAAGCACACGAGGACGTTATTTGCCGCTCAAATATTTTTTGAATTACAGTGCGTTTGATTTATTATCATAGGAGCTACGACATGATGATGTTTAACGGTGTGGCAAATAGATCCCTCGTCCGGTAGCTAGGCAACGAAAGAACAAAAATGGCGAACGATACTACCTACCTAGACTTTATAGAGCCTTCACTTCCTATGACGTAAGCAAAGAGGAGGAGTCACGCCGGGAATAACAGCTTCGCGACTATAGAATCAAACATATTCAGAAATATGCCTCTCTAACATACCGAAACCGTAAAAAAAAAAACATATCTTGTTTTCGGTGAAAATGACTGATTTTGTTCGCAACCTTCATATTATGTACCTATTATCTTTCATGATTCATAGAATTTAAATTTAAAACGTGTACTAGTTAATCAGTGCAGCTTCACATCTTGTAATATTTCGCAATTAAGTTTTAAAGTAGAGATAATAAGCCGAGTCGGACATAGGTACGGAGTGCCCCCTGCAACAGATGCACAGATCTCCTTTAAGCTGTGGACAGACATAATCATAACATGAAATCTCTGATGTTGGTAAACAGAATTCAGAGCAGACAACGCGCTCGATCAAACATCAACGTCACGGTTGAATTCGAATCCAGAATATATTAGCCAAGAGGAAGAGGCAAGTCTAATAATTAGCTGTACAAGCACGCACACATTGTCAATATTTGAACCTGCGGAGTACGCAGTCTATCGATCCCTGTATGTCGCATCCCTCATTAGAGCATTACGTGGCCGATTTGCTAGTTGCACAGAGATGGAATTATGTCTAAGGCGGATAGACTTCGTCACTGAGAGTTATGCCTGTTGCTCATGGTAAAATTTGTCGTTAAATTTATTGTACACTGACATTCAAAGATATCTGACCCTACTAATCGATAGTGATCGATAATTTATTGGCGTAAGTGTGGATTCTTTAGCTATTACCTAGATCATATATGTAACAGATATGTCGGGCTTATAGGCTTTGAGGTTAACAACTTTTGTCAGGTTTACTACGCTGCCATCTAGTTATTACATAAGGAGTCACGTCATAATTGCCATTTGAATTGCATTAGCGACTGTGCTGCCATCTCGTGTTCGTTTACGGCGGACAGGTGGCGATCCTGGCGGTTGTTCTCTTCAAAGTGCAAACGATTTTAACGTAGCGAGGAGTTATCTGTTACATACATGATCTAGGGTTATTACTTCTGTGAATAGCTGGCGAAGATAATGTTGCCAATCGTAGATAAATATACCCGTGTTATAGAATTCGATTTTTCATCCAACTCTACTGATTGTAAAACAACACTGACTTTGACAGGAAATAGCTGATATTGTCTATTAGAAGAATAATTTATGCCTAATCTACATAATAATGGTCCCTGTCACTTTTTAACGGCTCCCAATAATGGTGCCATCTATTGAGAACTAGCGGAACTCTTTCAAAGTTTGTCAGTTTTTCATATCTTTGATTATGCCAGCATGCTCTCTATGCAGATGATAGTCATATTATACGAAGCATTTTAACATACAGTATGCCTGCAAACATATGCAAGAAGCTCTCGATAAAATAACGCAATGGTCAACGAGATGGCGGCTTAAAATAAATAACACCAAATCAGAGGTAGTCATATTCACAAGACGTTTCCCTCGTATCAATGAGCCACTTCATATTCAAAATCAAGCCATCCCCTTTAGTTCATCAGCAAAATATCTTGGAGTCCTCCTTGACAAGAGACTAACGTTCAGACACCATATTCATTCCGTGAGAAATAGAGTTTTTCAAGGATTCATGTTCTTATATCCCATCTTCAAGAGCTCAATACCAATAAAAAACAAATTACAACTGTACATATCCGTCATCAGATCACTCATAATGTATGCATGTGAAATATGGTCTCAAGCCCACCCCCGCCATCTTCGAAGACTGGACGGTAAGCAGAACTATCACTAGAGCAGATGACCACATTCGAAATACCCAATTGTAGTGACCTCAACATCAGTTTATTTAGTGACTACATTCGAAAACTACGGAAAAATTATCTGGAAAAGCTACATTCCCACATCAATCCTGTCATGCAAGAACTAACTCAGTGATCAACCTCCAATTGCTACAGTCAGTTCTCCTATCTCCATCATTGATGAACTAAAAGGGAGATGAAAACGCCAGTTTCACATAATCATATTTCTCCATACGACTGCGAAAGCAAGGGTCATAAGAGACCTGGAACTTATTTTAATAGGCATATCAAGTGCCACCAATTAAAAGTTATCGTGGAATAAGGGTCAGCGCGTCTGGCCGCGAAACTAGGTGGCCAAGGGGTTCGATTCCCGGTCGGGGCAAGTTACCTGGTTGAGGTTTTTTCCGGGTTTTTCCCTCAACCCAAGATTAGCAAATGCTGGGTAACTTTCGGTGCTGGACCCCGGACTCATTTCACCGGCATTATCACCCTCATCTCATTCAGACGCTAAATAACCTAAAACCCTGGAAAAAAAACCTCAACCAGGTAATTTATCCCTACAAGGAACCGAACCTGGGCCACTTGGTTTCGCGGCCAGACGCGCTAACCATTCCTCCACAGGTGTGGGCTGATCTCTTCAATTATGATAACAAATTCATGCTCAAAAATAAACATATGCTACAGGGACTGTGCTTACTGTGGTTTTGTTATCTTCAACTATAATAGGCGAATTTATACTTCTACTTAACAACTGCAAAAGATAGTGTAATGTATAGAAATTCCTAATTGAATTTAAGCAAATTTACCCACAAAAATGTTGGAAAAGTATTTCTCACGAATTATACCTAACTTAATTCCCCATGCTTCTTGTGGTCTTGTTCTCTTCAGTAATAATAGGTGACTTATTACTGATGCTAAAACAACTGCAATAGGGATTGTAATGTATAGAAATTTCTAACTAAATTTAAGCAAGTACACAGCTGCAATACCGACCAAAGACTGGCAAAAATATTTTTCTAATTCGCACTAAAATTTATTACTTTGTAAAAATAATTCCATCATTAATATTAGGCGTTTTAATACAGATACGACATCAACTTCAATAGGAAATGTAATATAGAGAAACTCCTAACTGAATTTAAACAAAGATAGAACTGCAATACCGACCAAAGTGTTGGAAAAATATTTTTCACAATTTAAACTATTAAAAATGTATTACCTTCCCTTGCTTCCAGTGGTCTCGTTCTCTTCAATAATGATAGCAGAGTTTATACTGATGTTTTAACGACTGCACTAACTGCTAACTAATTTCAAGTAAAATCACAGATACAATATTCACCAAAGTCTTGAAAAAACATTTTTCCAATTTACACTAAAATTTATTCCTTTCCCATGCTTCTTGTGACCTCCTTGTCTTCAATAATAATAGGTTACTTCATACTGATACTTAAACAACTGCAATTGGGACTGTAATGTATAAAAATTTCCAACTGAATTTTAGTACACAGCTGTAATACCGACCAGAGTGTTGGGAAAACGTTTTTCTAATTGTAAGAAAAATTTATTACTTTCCCATGCTCCTTGTGGTCTTGTTGTCTTCAATAAAAGATAGGTGACTTCATACTGATACATAAACAACTGCAATACGGACTGTAATGTGTAGAAATTTCTAACTGAATTTAATCAAATACACAGCTGTATTACCGACCAAAGAACTAGAAAAATATTTTTCAAATTTACACTTAAATTTATTACTTTCTCATGCTTCTTGTGGTCTTATTGGCTTCACACTGATACATAAACAACTGCAATAGGGACTGTAATGTATAGAAATTTCTAACTGAATTTAATCAAATACACAGCTGTATTACCGACCAAAGAACTAGAAAAATATTTTTCAAATTTACACTTAAATTTATTACTTTCTCATGCTTCTTGTGGTCTTATTGGCTTCACACTGATACATAAACAACTGCAATAGGGACTGTAATGTATAGAAATTTCTAACTGAATTTAATCAAATACACAGCTGTATTACCGACCAAAGAACTAGAAAAATATTTTTCAAATTTACACTTAAATTTATTACTTTCTCATGCTTCTTGTGGTCTTATTGGCTTCACACTGATACATAAACAACTGCAATAGGGACTGTAATGTATAGAAATTTCTAACTGAATTTAATCAAATACACAGCTGTATTACCGACCAAAGAACTAGAAAAATATTTTTCAAATTTACACTTAAATTTATTACTTTCTCATGCTTCTTGTGGTCTTATTGGCTTCACACTGATACATAAACAACTGCAATAGGGACAGTAATGTATAGAAATTTCTAACTGAATTTAATCAAATACACAGCTGTATTACCGACCAAAGTGCTAGAAAAATATTTTTCAAATTTACACTAAAGTTTATTACTTTCTCATTCTTCTTGTGGTCTTGTTGTCTTCAATAGTGATTGAAGACTACATACTGATACGTAAACAACTGCAATAGGGACTGTAATGTATAGAAATTTCTAACTGAATTTAATCAAATACACAGCTGTATTACCGACCAAAGTGCTAGAAAAATATTTTTCAAATTTACACTAAAGTTTATTACTTTCTCATTCTTCTTGTGGTCTTGTTGTCTTCAATAGTGATTGAAGACTACATACTGATACGTAAACAACTGCAATAGGGACTGTAATGTATAGAAATTTCTAACTGAATTTAATCAAATACACAGCTGTATTACCGACCAAAGTGCTAGAAAAATATTTTTCAAATTTACACTAAAGTTTATTACTTTCTCATTCTTCTTGTGGTCTTGTTGTCTTCAATAGTGATTGAAGACTACATACTGATACGTAAACAACTGCAATAGGGACTGTAATGTATAGAAATTTCTAACTGAATTTAATCAAATACACAGCTGTATTACCGACCAAAGTGCTAGAAAAATATTTTTCAAATTTACACTAAAGTTTATTACTTTCTCATTCTTCTTGTGGTCTTGTTGTCTTCAATAGTGATTGAAGACTACATACTGATACGTAAACAACTGCAATAGGGACTGTAATGTATAGAAATTTCTAACCGAATTTAATCAAATACACAGCTGTATTACCGACCAAAGTGCTAGAAAAATATTTTTGAAATTTACACTAAAATTTATTACTTTCTCATTCTTCTTGTGGTCTTGTTGTCTTCAATAGTGATTGGAGACTACACTCTGATACATAAACAACTGCAATAGGGACTGTAATGTATAGAAATTTCTAACTGAATTTAATCAAATACACAGCTGTATTACCGACCAAAGAGCTAGAAAAATATTTTTCATATTTGCACTAAAATTTATTATTTTCTTATGCTTCTTGTGGTCTTGTTGTCTTCAATAGTGATTGGAGACTACACACTGATACGTAAACAACTGCAATAGGGGCTGTAATGTATAGAAATTTCTAACTCTATTTAATCAAATTCACAGCTGCATTACCGACCAGAGAGCTAGAAAAATATTTTTCATATTTGCACTAAAATTTATTATTTTCTCATGCTTCTTGTGGTCTTATTGTCTTCAATAGTGACTGGAGACTACACACTGATACATAAATAACTGCAATAGGGACTGTAATGTATAGAAATTTCTAACTGAATTTAATCAAATACACAGCTGTATTACCGACCAAAGAGCTAGAAAAATATTTTTCATATTTGCACTAAAATTTATTACTTTCTCATGCTCCTTGTGGTCTTCTCGCCTTCAATAATGATAGCCAAGTTCACACTGATACTTAAACAACTGCAATTGGGACTGTAATGTATAGAAATTTGTAGTTGAATTTAATCAAATACACAGCTTCATTACCGACCAAAGTGCTGGAAAAATATTTTTCAAATTTACACTGAAATTTATTACTTTCCCATCCTTCTTGTGGTCTTGTTGTCTTCAATAACAATAGGTGACTGCATACTGATACCTAGACAACTGCTATAGGGACTGTAATGTGTAGAAATTGCCAAGTGAATTTAAGCAAATACACAGCTGCAATAGGGACCAAAGTGTTGGAAAGATAATTTTCAAAATCATACTGCAATTTATTACATAGTGATGTTTTGTCTTTAATGATAATATTTGACGACTTCATACTAATACTTCATCAGCTGCAGTGGGGATGTATTGATATATAGAGATTGCTAATTGATTTTAAACATTATGCACCACTGTAATTGCAACTGCTCTGCTGGATAATTATTTGTCCAATTGGTACTAAGGTATATTACTTTCCCATGTTTCTTGTATTCTTTATGTGTTGAATACACTCCACTACTACATACTTATAGCTAGACCACTGCATTAGTAGACTACTCTAGTGTTTTATATCAGTCCCCTAACCACCCATTGTGCAAATCAAACCAAGAAATGGATTCGGAATACCTCAAAATCTGTGCTTCATTGGCTGGTCATGATAATATCTTTGAAAAATATTGGAGTGCAAGAGGTCAAATGACTCCATTTTTGTGAGTAGGCTCTGATGATGGTGCGTGAAGCACTGAAACAGCTGTAAGCCGGACAGATATTTCATATTTAACACGAGTAAGTCCACTAGTTCAACAATTAATTAAGGTCAAATGACTTTATTGTCAAACGCCTGGCATTAGAAAACAACAACAACAACAACATCAACAAGTCTAGTGTTTTATAGAAATAGCCTTATTCATGGCTGGTCTTGTACACCTGCTGCAATGCTCTTTATTGTGCTTTTACATTATAGTTGATTGCCGAGTGCTAGTGATACATCTGTCATACAGACTGATCTGTTGGAAAATGTATTTTTTAAATTCATCCTAAACTAAATTGAAGAGTCTGATCCCAAAAGTCGCTCTGTCCATTTGGCTATTTGTACCACTTATACACATTTAGTCCACACCTGTGGGGTAACGGTCAGCGCGTCTGGCTGGAAAACCAGGTGGCCTGGGTTCGAATCCCGGTTGGGGCAAGTTACCTGGTTGAGGTTTTTTCTGGGGTTTTCCCTCAACCCAATACGAGCAAATGCTGGGTAACTTTCGGTGCTGGACCCCGGACTCATTTCACCGGCATTATCACCTTCATATCATTCAGACGCTAAATAACCTAGATGTTTATATAGCGTCGTAAAATAACTCAAGAAAATAAAAAAATAAAATACACATTTATGAATATTTTAAAGACTTCTATCATATTTTAAGCTTATTTTCTCTTTATTGTTCTATATTCACTTTTAACACTAATATAAGTCTGAGTAACTTTACAACTTCTTTACTTCAGGAAATTACCTGGCTGTATCCCAAAACAATGCCAATTCTTGCCTAAAAGTTTGTGTTATTGTGCATGTCAGTTGAAAACTTGCTCAGTTCGTAGACCTGTGTATAAAAAAAAACTAGTCAAGTTCCTTTCATAAGAATAGACTGAAAGCGTTTTGGGATCCCAGTCTTCAAGTACATTCCTATCCTTCATGTGTGCTACTGTTGAATAGTAATTGAAGACTTCATAGTGTTACTTAGACAGCTGCTATAGGAAGTGTAACTTTGTTCTAAGACTTATACATGTCTCACAATAGTCTTCTTTTTTACTTTTATATGTTTATTGTCTTTACACTTTATTTATACTGTTACAATACAGACACAAGTGTTAGAAAAATGAAGCTGGACCTCTGAAATTGTAAATTAGGCCCTGCTGGGACAGTTGATAGCTCATCAAGCTTTAGAAAATGTTTTCCAAAGATGAGAGCTCTTTGATAGGCGAATGCATTGCATTTGCATAATAAATGAGTTACAGATTCGTCTCCCTGTGAACAATGATTACAGGTTGGGTTGATATTATGTCCAGTAGCGAAGCGTGACAAAACTTTAGGGTAAGCTGGGCTAAAAGTGTAGTGATCTAGGCCACGCTTTACGTCGCTAAAAGGTAAAAGAAACGCGGAGAAGCTCCTGTTTTAAATTAACTAAATTCTAAATTGATCTTGTCCCTTCTTCGAAAATGTTTGGGAAAGCTCAGCTTATGCTGTCTACCCTGAAGCTTCGCCACTGATTGTAACCCATCCTGTACAAGTTCTTCTTGAGGGCACAGTGTCCTGAAGGAATCCAATTGGCCAGCAGAGCTGTTTCTTGCTCAATTTTAACAGGTCATTTGACCTGTTTTTATTGAAATCTCTTATGAGGGTCTTTGAGTGTCTACAGCTCTCACTTGAGTTTCAGCGGTTTTGGTGTTTTTTGAGAGCCCAGTCCCTGATAACCTGCTTTACTAGTCTTAGAGATAGTCCCACCACAGACTGAGGTCCTATGAATGGGATCTTGGTTCCCTTTTTGGCAGCCTCATCTGCTCTTTCTTACCACGAATTCCTACATGCCCTGGCACCTATTTCAGTTGGACTGTATCAGGGGCGATTTCTCAAGTCCAATATTTTCGTAGAATGTGTATTTCTCAAAATGGCGTTACATATATTAAAATTTATTTTGATTTTTGGAATACTGTATAGGCATAATACCATCCGCAGGGTGCACACCGCAAGTATCGTAACGCTTGCTCGTTTCTCGGAGCTACAAAAAAGATGTAGAAATAGCGAGAATATGATGCGCGCGTAAGTGCCTTCCTCTAGGCGCACATGCTTATTTTATGTGTTGTTTGAAGCTCTGGTCCGAGAGCTACACCAACGACTATTTAACATTACACAGAGCAGTACTGACAGCGGGAATGTGCTGTGATTTGCGAGTGCAATGTAATTGTATGAGCGGAATGCATGTGTTATTAATTCTGAAACATTAATTTGAAGTATTGCAATGAGTTCGGAATTGTGTGTCATTGAAACCTTATTATTAAATCCATTTTCCCGAAGGACTATTCAAGAGAAGACAGATATAGATATTATGTGCATTGGTTGGCAGGGTCGAAAAAACTAAATAAACTGTTTTGTTGGCCATGTGTGTAATATTATATCTGATAAGCGAATATGATCCATGACTCATAATGATTTCATAATTATAAAATAAATTATTTATGTGGGTATGATTATTTTTATCAATTATGAATTATTATATCCTCCCATCTTCCCCTATGAATAAAAGAGCAAGCCTAACTTTCGTGACTAGCATTCGCCCCTGGACTGTATTATGTTCAGCCAGTATCATGAGGGACGCGCAGCACTCCAATACCAGTTTTGGCTTAACCAAGAAGTATGATGATATATATATATATATATATATATATATATATATATATATATATAAACCAAGAAGTAACTAGACAGGATGCACTTGCTGAAATGTGCAACGGGTAAGCGGTGCTGTCCCGCGTGCACCGTGGTGCAATAGCAAGAGATAGAAAGCATACCCGCTAGCAGCTACGAGCGCACCATGGTGCACTGCGTTTTCCGCGGGTAAGAGGCTAGCCCCAGGGTGCTCTGCGCTGACGGCCCCTGCCTTAGACCATGGCGCGGGACTTTGTAAACAATTACCTTAATAAAATAGCTATTCATATTTTATTTTACTTGGTTATTTAACGACGCTGTATCAACTACGACGTTATTTAGCGTCGTTGGGATTGGTGATAGCGAGATGATATTTGGCGAAATGAGGCCGAGGATTCGCCATAGATTACCTGACATTTGCCTTATGGTTGGGGAAAACCTCGGAAAAAACTCAACCCAGTAATCAGTCCAAGCGGGAATCGAACCCGCGCCCGAAGCAGCTCCGGATCGGCTCCTATTCGTATTGTTCAATTTTTTTGTCACCCAAGGATCATACTACAAGTGAACTTCGAGACAAAATTAATATTCTTAACCAGCATGTGGCTTTATTACGAAAGTGTATTGATTTTATTCCTTCCCTGCATACAGAGTTTGAACCATCTGTATCTAATATTGATGTTAATGGACATCATAGTAAGAATGTAAACACAAGTGCTTCTGTTAGTCTACGGTTCGAATAACATATCAAAGAAGGAAGCAATTGGAGGGAAGGCAATCATAATGATTTTCGAATTTGTATTTTATCCTCTCAGATTACAACTCTATCTGTTATTTGTCTATGAACACTACTAAGACCAGTGTTGCCAATGCAGCAGTTTTCCCGCTAGATCTGGAGTTTTTCTGTGTTACTTTACCAGACAAAGTTAATGAAATTTATATTGCTGATATAGAGTTTTAGAGGATCTTTTTTAGGATTTAAAGCGGCAAAATAATTTCGTTTTACATTGACAATATAGCCATTTAGCGGTTTCTACACTCTGTCATAGCGAGTTTTTAAGAACCTGGTTGGCTACACTGCCCAAGACTGCTCCATTCGTGTGTAGATGAATTCAAGAAAGAAAGAGAGAGAATTTAATTAATTTTTTGAAATGTAATATTTTCCGTGGTTTCAATTGAGAAATTATCATCTAGATATCGTGCACTATTCGTCATTCAAGGTTGGTTTGTGCGCAGAACATCTGGAAGCAGCTGTGGTCTCAGAACGCTTGGGTTAGGCGTTTTTTCCATCCACCTCTTCGACAAGAAATCTCAAGAACGTCAGTGTAACAGGTAATACTTTTAATAGCTTAAGTTCAAATGTTCAGTCGCTATGTAATAAACTTCATGAACTCTAGGTCATTCTTCATGACGGAAACTATTTAGCATTTTGTGTAGGTAACATAACATTGGTTAACTAACATCAACTATGATCTATATTTCGTCCCATGTCTGACAGGCGTCGTAAATATTGCCGGCAGAGAAGGAGAGGAGTATAATTGGCAATTATGCTTCTCTCTCTCTGTCGGCAATGTTTACATCGCCTGTCAGACATTTTGGAACGAAGTATAGTGGAATTGGATGGTTACGTGTACCCTTCCATTTATTGTAGAAGAATCGTTGACCTCATGTCACTGAGATATCACCTCAACTAACCCACTAACCTTCTCACATATGTCGACCACATGACATCACCCCATTCTCCAATCTAGCCAACATATATTCTCATAAACACACTACCGATATCCTATAGTCATATAGACCCGAAGAAATCGTGTTCAATGTGGTGTTCCCATATTTCTCAAGAACTGTGTGAGTTTTCAGACTATAAATATTAATCTGTGTTGCCTGGTAGAACATACTGAAGGTACAGTTGCTATTTTAAAATAATTTTTGTAGCTTTGTATTGTACCTCAAAAAAGACAAAAATAATTACCCGTGAATCAATTTGAACGGCTGGTTATTGATTAAGTTTCTATACAATATGATTTTTGTTTCTGGATAATGTGTGACATTCTCTAATTGTTTATGTCTAGAAAGTAGAGAAGGTATATATTATTCATATCAAACTTTGGTTTTGTGATCAGGACAATTGTTTTTTTTTTTTTAATTTGACTGTAAGATAGACGATTGAAGTTAGAAAAATATGTGAATGAAAATTAGAACGTATTTGCACTCATACAAAAATGAATACAATGTACAGAGCAGTCTATGACATTCTGTAGAGCACTCAGTGGAAAGCAGGCCCGGTGTCAGCGCTTACCAGTCCCGGTAAATGGGTCCACTACAGCCGCATGCTATATTCTTTCTCTCTCTTTCCCTGTCTTCAAGGACAGCACATGGTCACATTGCAACTGATAGTTGCTGCTCAGTTGCGTATGAGTTCTGTTGATGTTTGTAAGCCTATGATTAGGGCTAGGATTTTGATGACCTATAACTCATGAAAAAATGTCCTAAAAACAATGCATTTATGACCTAAAAATCTTTCAAAAATGCCATTAAAATGCCCTAAAAATTGATCTTACATAATTGGCTTAGTAGGAAAAGAGGTTTTGTACTATTTAATATTTACATTAGTATTTAAATTAAACTTTACATAATTTTTTTAAGTAGTGTTGTATCAACGTGCCTGAGTAAGACCCAGAAAAGGGAAAAGGATCGTAGCTTTAGGTATTTCTGGCTGCCTTTCACAAAAAATATAAAGCTAAAGCCATAATAATTATAACAATTTAATATAAACAAACAGAGAGATAAGTTACTATAAAAATACAAAAAACAATGAATTATAAATCTAATAACAATATAAATAGTGAGAGAATGAAAGAGAGGAAGTTAATGTCTACCATCAAAATGAAAGTAAGAATGGCGATGTATCACAGAGTAAATTAAACACTCATTGACCATACAGTCCAGATAGACTCGGGCTCCAATAAGTCATACAAAGTAGTAGTCTCCAACCTTTAGCTGAATTAAAGTTCAAATCCTTAGGAAGCACCCCATAACAAGTGAGCCGGTATGTACATTAGTGGCGTAGCGACATCAGTGAACTTCCCTGTGGGTTTGTGGATGTTAACGATCCCTCGTAGTGTAGAATATGAAAATTAGGAATGCTGTCCAGCGCGCTGTTAAGAATGAAACAGACCATCCCTTGGTCTGTAAAGCGATGATATCCAAACGATGCTCCAACGGTGAATTATACCACACAGACGAAAGTCGTAGCTATCCAAATCAGCGGGGTCACCCGACCACCACGAACACATAATACGATGAGTTGACGACTATCTCAGCCGAGATGGGAGACTGCCCGTTTCTCTCTTGATGTCGTAACTGCGTCGAGTTCTCTCACCAACTGAACATTCGCTCGGTCTCCTAGCCGAGGCTGGCAGTGCGTGTCGTTCCAATCAGCGGAGGAGAAGATCAGGGTATGTTCAGGAAAAATAAACCAAACAGTACAGCCACCATAAACAATAAAATTGCCCACAGCATAAACTACATCACAGTAGTACACTTTAATTAATAATTATTTTACCTGATGTAGTTCCCATGTATGATAATTCACCTCTGCGTCGGCATGTGGACATGAGGTCAGCAGTCAGCTGGTCTGTCTTCATGGGCTGTAGCACCATGGATTTACTTTACTTTTAGTTTCCATGTAGTGTACCACTCTTAACCGGAATTAGCAGGTATAGAGGAGTCTATATTGAAGGGGTGGTTGGACTTATCCATTACATGGGGTGTTAAAATGGCAATATTTATGTAGAAAAACGATTAAAATATCATAAAAAATAATGGGTATTAATGGACAAAATATGTAAAGAAAATATCAAAGGAAATAAACATTATTTTATATTAATAATGGGGATTTATGGCCAAAATTATATGAAAATGCCTAAAAAATGACCGAATAAAACAAAAGATGCTCTTATGAGTTGAAACAGGCAAAAAATGCAAAAAAAAAGAAATGCCCTAACAAATATGTCTTAAAACACTCAGTTTATCACATAACATATAAATACTAAAGCAGCTATGTTTCTGGCTTACTAGAAAAAAGATGGGAACAACTGGGTAATACCCACAGCAGAGCAATGTCGATAGTCGACGTTACTCGCTGGCCACTAGTCACCGGGCCGTACCGAGCCGTGTCAAACAGAACACAATCGAAATGGTGGTAGTAAAATTCGCGACTATATTCTTAAATAATTCACTTCATTAGTCAAGTGCAAGACTACTGGCTTCTGCTGCATTCAAACAATTATAAAATACGATAATTTGGTCCAGGGAGCATCCGTTTTTGATGCAAAGATAATTTGTTTGGCTTGCTTCTTAAATAAAATTACGAAATGGCGTTCCTGTGCTTAACATTTAATAAAAAAAGAAATATAGCAAAACTGTTTTGTCTCGAAACTCTCATCTAAGTCACGTAATAAGTCACGTAATCTACTTCAATATATTTGCGCAAATATACCTTGTAGCTAACAGTGGTGCTATCTCTCTGTAATGTTCAGAACGAAGGGAGGCAGAGAGAGAAAAGAAACAAATTTCTCCCTCCAACGACGCCACACACCAACGTCGTGTTCTTATGTTGGCGAGATTGTGTATTTACTTAAATTTGGTGCTAAATGTAACGGCACGGTTCAAAGATACCGTGGGAATTCTCCAGTTTAGCAAAAAGATGCAATTTCATCAAAATCCTAGCCCTACCTATGATGTACATATATCTTAGGTGAAGATTGAAGATTATGGCTTAATATGGCACAACAAAAATTTACATTACAACAAAGGATTTATCGGTGCTCTTCAGAACAGGGCAGCGGCATTTCCCCTAAGGTTAGAGCCCAGTTCAGGTGTGCGTGTCTTAATCGAAAAAAATGTCATAATAAACATGCGTCCTATTCTCAATATTTTGTAGTCCCTAATTTTCGATTAATACACACACACCTAAACTGGGCTCTAACCTTAAAGGCAATGCCGCTGCGCCTGTTCGGAAGTGCGCCCAATTTATCTTGTCGAGTGTTCTTCTTCTTCTTCTTCTTCTTTTTCTTCTTCTGCGATGGTACTACAGCCCAAATCGGACCTTGACCTCCTCTATTCTCCTCTTCCAATCAGATCTGTCCAGTGATGTTCTCTTCCATGCCGTTACTCCCAAAACTTGTCTAGCATCCTCTCTCCTCCCATCTATCCTCCGATCTGCCTATCGGTCTTTCACCATATATCCTTCCCTCCATTACTTTCCTAGGTATCCTCTGGTTCTCCATTCTGTTGATATGCCCAGCCCACTCCAATCTTCGGAGTTTGATGTGTGTCACTATATCCATATCTCGATATTGTTCCATTACTTCCTGGTTATACCTTATCCTCCATTGTTCATTTTCATTAACTGGTCCAACTATCCGCCTCAATATCTTTCTTTCGAATGCACCTAAGGCTGATTCTATCTCATTATTCATTACCCAAGTTTCACATCCATAACAGAGTACCGTTCTAATCATTGTTTTATAGATTCGAAACTTGTCGAGTGTTCTTGATAACAAAGAATTGTGGAACTGTGCGACGACGTTTTGCAACGCAATTTCTTGATTTTCCCATTCCATATAGGATGACTGTAGCCTCGTAAAAAAGTTTAGAGAAATGGGGTCAGTTCTAAATAAATGTGGAAAGAGAAACTCAAGTGTCCTTAGTGATTGCCCAGGAAACTCTGAAACACTGCAACAAAAGTATTCCAAACTGCTTTCTCCTTAGAGGGAGCATGTTTGGGAATTCCATAATCATCTTAACCTGTGGCCCTGCTCTCATCTTTGCCTCAAACAGGCTAGCTGAGGGAAGAAATTCAATTCAGTTCAATTCAGTTTATTTGGCCATTAGACATACAGTTTTAGGCTTCGTCCGAATACATTGAAAAAACATATAAATACATTTTAAAAACACTAATAATAGAAATAGTAAAATTTAAGTAATACAATGAAAACATGAAATAATTTGAAACTTTTAAATTGAAGAAAACTAACTAAATTGCAATTAAACTTATTTATTAAAATAAAATTTCATACAAATTTGTGTTGAAAAACTCAGTAACAGAATAATAATTGTAACTAATCTAAATAACTTTATTTATTAAAAAACAATTTCGTGTGAATTTATGTTAAGAAACTCGTCTACAGAGTAGAAAGGATTAATTAAAAGCCAATTATAAAATCTATCTTTGAAACTATTGGTTGGTAACTTATAATATTGACTGGGAAGCTTATTATATAATTTCATCCCCATGACAGAAAAATTTGTACTAGTTTTATGTAATCTACAGTATGGAATATTAATTTGTTCACTATTTCTAATTTCATGATCATGTATATTGGCTATTAATTGTCTATATTTTGTCGAGTGTAAAGGACTAGGTCGTATATATATATATATATATATATATATATGACAGTTAATATCTGTGATTGTTTGAAAAGAGGTCGACAATGTTCAGGATAGTTTGATTGACATAGAATTCTAATGGCTTTCTTTTGCAAAATCAAGACGCTCCCAATTTTGCATACCTAATTATCGACTGAAAGAACGAAAAGTAGGCACATCTTAAATAATTTTGAGAAACACAAGTCACCAATTTCTTTAATAAATATATAACTCTTGATAATTTTGTGCATATATATTCAATATGTTTTTCGATATGTAGGCCTACTTGAAAGCTGCTGATGGGTCATTCCATTGTAACAAACATTACATTCTTACATGGGTTTCAGCATTTGAAATTTTTCTGTAGTCAACTGCACACGAGAACAATACTTTGGAACAAACCTGGTAATGGAGGATAGTTTGAAGATTATGTAATGTCAAAAATATAATCTTTTGCTGGTGCATGGTCCTGTGTTTACAACATAGATGGGCAATTGCTATGTCATTACTCAATTTGAGTACTGTGCAGTGTGGATCGAAACAGGCAGAGCTCTACGTCAAAACAGTCAGCAAGTCGTGGCGGATTAGCATTTACAATGTCTCTCTCAAAACCTTCAACCTCTTCAAACAAATGCAAATTTAAAGGAGAATGGGAAGAAGAGTTTTCTGTGTAGCAAGTGGAGAAAATGTTACCTAGTTGAAAGGGAGCTTTCGGGCTAAGATGCCATGGTCTACTGGTGCAGATGTTTCCAGACGTTTCGTCTACTACTGCGGCAGACATCTTTAGTTGTTAGGTATCCTAGGTCGAAGTCTTCTGCTAGGGATACCTGTAGCAACTGATAACCTGACTGGTTGCTTATCAGTTGCTACAGGTATCCCTAGCACAGTCCACACCTGTGGAGTAACGGTCAGCGCGTCTGGCCGCGAAACCAGGTGGCCTGGGTTCGATTCCCGGTCGGGGCAAGTTACCTGGTTGAAGCGTTTTCCGGGGTTTTCCCTCAACCCAATATGAGCAAATGCTGGGTAACTTTCGGTGCTGGACCCCGAACTCATTTCACCGGCATTATCACCTTCGTCTCATTCAGACGCTAAATAACCAGAGATGTTGATAAAGCATCGTAAAATAACCTACTAAATACTAAAAAACAAATCCCTAGCGCAAGACTTCGACCTAGGATACCTAGCCATGAAGATGTCTGCTGCAGTAGTAGACGAACCATCTGGGAACATCTGCACCAGTATACCGCGGCATCTTAGCCCGAAAGCTCCGTTTCAACTAGATACCGGCCGTGAAAGCCTGCATGCTAAGAAAATGTTACCTGTCTGCTATGTTCCAAAACACTATTAGGCGCTTTTAAGGGAAATGTTAGATGCCATTATCAGTTGAATCACAAAAATTATCATCAGATTGCGGGAATGGAAAGGGCAATATTACTACAAGAATTAAAGGACGCTTATAATGAACAAAGTGAAGAACAGACTGAACCAAAAGAAGATGACATGACAAAGAAGTTGTTAATAGCCAGTGATTATGTAGCATGGGAGATTTGTAAAGCTATGAAACCTTTCGTTGAAGTGTGTCTTAAAGTTAGCTGAAATTATTTGTCTCCAAGAAAAAATACATTTTGAGAAAGTGTGTTTGTCCAGATGCACCATAGTAAGAAGAGTAGAGGACATTTCAAAATATATTGATACAAAGTTGTCACCGCAATTAAATGAATTTGAACATTTTTCAGTAGCTTTGGACGAAAGTTATGATATAAATAATAATGCGCAATTAGCCGTGTTTGTTCGTGGTGTGAATCAGGAGTTAACAGTAGCTTGGCCTTCTGTGGAAAATACCCTGTGCCTAGCAAAATATGTTTAGATTAAAAAATATTAGAAAGGATAAATTATTTTACATATCTCGGATACACATTATCTTTTTTCGATGAAGTAGACATTTCACAGAAAATTTCTAAATACACCAAAACAATGGGAATAATTAACACCATTATGAAACCTTCCCTAGTACAAAGGCATACTAGAATTCGCCTTTACAGGACCTTGGCGAGACCTGTACTCTGTTACGGCAGTGAGGCATGGACATTGAGGAAGAAAGACGAAAACAGAATAACGGCTAATGAAATGAAATTTATGAGATATACAGCGGGATATACGAAATGGGATCACAAACGCAATGAAGATGTAATGGAAGAATTACAACTAGAACCTGTAATTAATCACGTAAAACATTATCAGAACAACTGGATAAATCATCTGCATCGCATGCATAGAGATAGAATCCCAAAAGTCATGCTCCACTATCGTCCAAACAGGAAGAGATCTCTCGGTCGTCCAAAGAAGTGCTGGATTGAAAATTCAACTGGCCTAGTACTTGAAAGGAAGAAGAAGAATAATAACATTTTCCGGACAAACAACAGCAGAGGATATTTTACAGCAGTTCGTACTTCAATTACAAATAAGGAATTGGATTGGCAAAAATTAGTGTGCATTGCAACAGATGGTGCCCCAGCTATGATTGGTGAAATCAGAGGTTTTGTTGGTAGACTGACAGCATATTTACAAGAGATGGGTATAAATGAGAAAGTGTATTATTTCCATCAGGAGTCTTTGTGTACAAAAGTGCTGAATATGGATAACATCATGAACATTGTTCTAAAGACAATCAATAAAATAAAATGTAAAGCACTTAAGCACCATCAGTTTCGAACATTTCTGAAAGATATGAGTCAACATAATGAAGATTTAATTTACTACACTGAAGTGAGGTGTCTGAGCCGCAGTTGGATGCTGCACAGATTCTTCGAACTTCGGGAGGTAATTGCTGAATTCATGCGAACACAGGGATTACCTGTTCCTGAATTAGAAGACGAAGATTGGTTAAATGACCTGGCATTTCTGACCGATATTTATGAACATTTGAATCAGTTAAATACACATTTGCAGGGGAAACAAAAATGTACAGTGGATGCATATAGAGACGTGAAAGCATTCATTTCGAAACTAGATCTGTGGAAATCTTAAATTTTAGAAAACATCTTGTATCACTCTCCTAGTCTCAACTCTTTAGGAAATGTGACATAACAAAAACCACAGAATTACAGCAATCTATTAGAAAACCTACATATAGAATTTAATTGTCAGCGATTTAGAGATTTCCAACAAATGGAAAATGATTGCTTATTGTTTGTTAATGCAATGACTGTGCATTTGAATTTACAGTTGGAAGTTATAGAAATGCAAAATGATATAGGCCTAGTCATTAAAAATAGGTGTCAAGGTCTATATGGCTGAAGCATTTTTGAAATACTGTCAAACTCAAAATACCCGAACCTTCGTAAATTTGGTTCCAAAATGTTAACCATGTTGTGTTCCATGATCTAAGATTTCTTTTAAAAGTGGATAATTCTTTTAATTCGAGTAGATTATATTTGCACTCCATGTTACTACATACAGGCACTAAAACAATTACTTTCAAATGTAACTTAGTGCTAACTTTACAGCATTTGGTATTCTACCTAAAATCAAATGTAATTTTACCAGAATTTCTCTGTAGCAGCCATGTTGACTTTGCTTCTTGGGAAAAAAATAAAATAAAATAAAAAACAGATTTTATTGGCAAAATTAAAATTATAGCATGCATTATAAAGTCAATGTATTGGAGCATTGTTTACTTCAAAAGAACAGTTTGTTCGATAAATATAAAATTTTGTCTTTATGTTCCACATCTCGTGAAATGATTCTGATTCCTTATCAAGAGTTTTAACGAATTGTTTTATAAGCCCCAATATGATATGTAATGGTGGCATTAGCACCTTCTGGGAGTCCACCAGTGGCTTCCACTTGACATTATTGACCCCCACAGTGAACTGGCTACAAACATAGCAAAATTCATTGCTGGATGCTTATATCTATATACATAATCTAGATAATGTATATTAATGAAGAAGCCTGTATGTTAGTTGTAAGACACTCAGCACTGAATCTATCTGAAAAGTTATAAAAACGGGACATATAAGAAATTGGAATAAAAAATGGTATGAACATATCTAAAAAATCAATGCCTCGATCATAAAACCAGAGTTTATGGGGAATAATTAACATTGTCTACACTTTTCAGACATAATCTATTGTATTGTATTTATTAACATTCCATGGTATTCATACATTGCTTCACAGCTAGAATATGGAACTTAATACTACTGTAAAGTCTTAATTTATAGTCACAATCTAGATGAAATATATACAGACGAGATTTACAATATAGTCTACTAGTACAACACAAAGTTTTAGTATCAATTTCATGAAGTGTTATTGAGTGTCATGAATTCACCTGCAGAATAGAAGGCGTAAGAAATTAGGTACTTCTTTAATTTGACCCTAAATAATCTTATGGTTTGAGTTTCATTTTTTATATCGATAGGGAGCCTATTAAAAATTTGTACTGCCATATAACGCACTCCTTTTTGATAGCATGATAGACTTGTCAATGGAGTATGAAAGTCATTTTTTGACGTATTTATGCTATGAACTGTTGAATTAGTTACAAAATTTTCACGATTACATACGAGGAAGAATTATTAATGAAAAGATATACTGACAAGCCATGGGTATTATTTGTAGTTTTTTTTAAATAGTCCTACACGATTCCCTAGATTTGGTACCTACTATTATTCTAATTACTGTTTTTTGTAGTAGGAATATACTGTTACTATCTGTGGAATTTCCCCAGAATATTATTCCAAAACTCATTACCGAGTAGAAGTATGCAAAGTATATTGTTTTTAAGGTATTGATATTTACTATCTTTTGCATTGATCTAATAGCAAAACAAGATGAATTTAGGAAGCTATTATTAATTATTACGCTTGAAATTTGCGAGGTTGAATTTGGACAGGATTTAAATTGAATTATGTCAGTTGTGTTACAGTTTAATACTAATTTATTGACTGAGAACCAATCACATATTTTGAAGAGAATTTCCTCTGTTGAAGATTGGAATGTGTTGGAGTTACTGACTGTAATTACTATACTTCTGTCATCTGCAAATAGTATGGGATGACCTTTATCCTTTATTAGGAGGGCAAAATCATTTATTAACACTAGAAAAAGTAGGGGACCTAATATTGATCCTTGAGGATCATCAGAAAATACTTAAAATCCAGAAACAAAGAAAACGTAAAAATTTGTTACATAGTGAATTATCCAAAAGTAAGAACAGTACAACAATTTTGCCATTCACTTGTTTAACAGATTAGCCTACCTTCTGAGGCCAACTCTATGAGTGTAAATACTTTTAAAATAGTGTATATATCACTGGTTCGAACAAAATGCCTTTTTTGTAGTCTCGAGTCAAATTTTGTAATACGCCTGTAAATGTAACATTTTAATTATTATATTTGACTAAACATATTTTGTACATTTGACTAGGTCCATAGCACTTACTTGGAGCTTATGACGAATAAAGAATGGTTTTGGTTATTATGAATAATAATTAATTGACAACTTCATACTGATACTTAGGTAGCTGCATTAGGGATTATATAATAATAATCCGTGGCGCTACAGCCCGTGAAGGGCCTAGACCGACCAGCCGGCTGCTGGCCTCACGCCCACATGCCGAAGCAGAGGTGGACGATCATCCAACCAGAATGGAGGTATCATGTGGTTAGCACGATGATCCCCCCCCCCCCAGCCGTTATAGCTGGTATTCACAACCGGATTTCACTACCTATCGTAGCTCCTCAAGTGCATCACGATGCTGGGTGGGCACCGGTCCCATACACTGGCCGAAATTTCATGAGAAAATTTCTTCCCCCATGAGGAATCAAACCAGCGCGCATTCCGTAACGTGAGTCCTAGGCGGGATGCCTTAGACCGCGACGCCACGGTGCGGGACTTAGGGATTATATGGTTGCATAAAAATTGCTAAATTCATGCCAGAAGTTATACAACTCTGACAATACTTTTGTTTTGTGCTTTTACATAATTATTGACTTTACACTAATACTTATACAGCTGTAAATGAAAAATAAATTAATAACTTATGAAATAAAAGTAATATAAAATAAAATACAATGAAATAAAATATAAAATAAAGTAATTAGATGATGAAATGAAATAAAAATAAAATAAACATTAAAATAAGAGAAAATATAAAAATGAAACAATGAAATAAAATAAAAATATGTTTAACTGAAGTAAATGATATAAAATAAGACATTAAAATACAGAATGAATAACATTGAAATGAAATGAAATAGGAAAAAATACATAAAACATAAATAAAAAGACATGAAACAAGAACAAAATAAAAAAAGAATAAGAAATTGAAATTACATTTAAGATAAATAATATGAAATGAAATAAAAATTAAAAATTAAAGAGAAATTAATAAATATAAATAAAATGGAAATAAATAAAATAAGTCGAAATAATATAAAAAATAAAATGAAATACAAATACAGTAATATAACAAATAAAATAACAAACATAACTGGAAATGAAATAAAATTAAAATATTGAAAGAAATGAAAAATAGGATAATAACGTAAAATGAAAATAAAATAACTACCAATAAAAATAGAGTAAAGATATAAGTAATGTAAGAAATTAAATAGAAATGAAATGAAAATGAGATGAAATTACAAAAAATTGAAATAACGTAAAAATAAAGAATAATGTGTGAAGTAATATAAAATAAAAGTAAAATACAAATTAAGATAAAATGAAAGAAAACAAGAATAAAAATAATAAAAAAATTAAAATGAAATAAAGTAAAAAATATATTTAAATGTGATATAATAAATGCAATGTAAAGTAGAATATAAAATATACAATGAAAGAAAGATACAATGAAATTAATATGAAATAAAATAAATTAAAATAAAAAGAAAACAAATTGAACTAAAATATACAATATTGCAAATAACAGTTAAATTTAAAGTAATATAAAAATGAAATAAGTAAAAACTGAAGAAAATAAGTAAAAAGAAATAAAATAAAATAAGATGAAATAAAAACAGAATTGAAACTAAAATAAAAATACAGTAAAATAACATGAGAAGGAAATAACAATTAGAAATAGAATAAAAATTAAATAGAAATTAAATAAAATGTAAATTAAAATAAATAGGAATAAAGTACATTAAGAACAAAATGAAATAAATTAATTAAATTAAAGTGAAATATAAATAATGTAAAATAAGAATAAACCACAGTAAAATAAATATAAAATAAGCTAACTAAAATGAGATAAATTGAATAAAAATGAAATAAATACAATAAAATATAATCCAAAATACAATAAAGTTAAACTAATATGAAATAATGAATGCGATAAAATGAATTAAAATTAAGAAATTAAAATATAATATAAATATGTAACAAAAAATAAAATAACAATTAAATATTGTAAAAGTAAACAAAAATACAATGAAAAATAATATGGAAAATAAAGAAATAAAATGGAGATAATAGAAAAATTGAAATTGAATTAATGAAATAAAATAAAATAATGAAAGTAAAAGTTAATAAAAATAAATAATAAAGAAAGAAAGAAGTAAAATGATACGGCAAATATGATAAAATAATAATGAATTATAATTAAAATAAAATAAAAATGTAATAAATAGGATTCAATTAAATAAAAAATAAAATAAAAGGAAAAAAAAAGATAAAATGAAATAAGTAAAAATGAAATGAAATGAAAATCGTATAGAAATTGAAATAAAGTTAGAATTGAGAAAAGGTAGAAATAAAAAAAAAATAAATTAAATAAAAGTAAGAAAATTGAAACGAAAATGAATAAAAAATAAAATATTGTAATATGAAAATAGAAATGAATAAAATAAAACAAAATAGAGAAAAATAAAATGAAATGAAAGTGAAATATAAATATAGCATGTCTCAGGAAGAGATAATTTCTTTGACAGCACTTCTAATTAATTAACTAGATCTTTAAGGAAACTATTAGGGAGGTAATCAGTGGAGCACATTGCAAAGGATAGAAGAGTCCAGGGCATATATATTCATTCACAATCTTCAATTTCTGATTAGGGTCCACACATGTGGAGTAACGGTCAGCGCGTCTGGCCGGGAAACCAGGTGGCCCGGTTTCGAATCCCAGTCGGGGCAAGTTACCTTGTTGAAGTTTTTTCGGGATTTTCCCTCAACCCAATACGAGCAAATGCTGGGTAACTTTCGGTGCTGGACCCCGGACTCATTTCACCGGCATTATCACCTTAATTTCATTCAGACGCTAAATAACCTAGATGTTGATACAGCATCGTAAAATAACCCAATAAAATAAATAAAATAAATTTCTGATCAGGGCAGTAATGGAGTTTGTTAAGCTCACGTGTTAAATTCGTTATAATGTTCTTTTCATCTAAGTATATTTTGTCGCGAAAATCAAATCCCAGATATCTAATTATTTCAGATTTGTCATCAGTATTATGTATAGTTGATCCATGAAGTGAAATGAGAGCTTCTTTAGTCAAAGTGCCTCTTTCGAGAATTATACACTTGCTTTTCACAGTGTCAATTCCAAGACCTAGTTCATCTCATTTACTTTCAGCCAAATCAATGAGAACTGTTGCTGACTTCATCTTTTCCAACGAGAGCCAAATCATCATCAACTGCGAAAACACTTAGGTTTTGAAGATCATTGGAAAATATAAAACCATATTGTTTCCTAATTTCATGATCTGTTAAATTTTCTAGAATGCAATTCATTGCGAAATTGAAAATTATTGGAGACAATGGAGATCCTTGAGCAACGCCTCGTTTTATGCTTATTGGTTTGGTTTTTATGAGGTTAGTTTCTATTTGAATAAGTATTATTAATTAATTAGGAACCAATAAGTCTGAACAGGTTCTGTGGAATGCCAGATGATCTAAGGGCTCTAAGAATATGTTCATGGCCAATAGAATCAAAGGCTTTAGACACGTCCAGAAACACGATACAATAGCCCTTATTAATCTTAGATGTATGTACGCGCTAATTTAATGGATTTTGGAAAATGATTAAAATGAAGCATAGTGTTTGCAGTGTAGGAAATTTGGTAACTTTGGGATGGCTTAAAACACGTACTGTTATTCTATCTGGTCCAGGAGAAGTGTCAACTTTAATGCGTTATTTGGCAGATTTTCAGCGCGAATAGCTCATGTTGTATGTAACAAAAAAAAACTGTAATATCATATTGGTGGAATGTAAATAGTTTTTTTTTTTTTTTCAGAAAATTCTTCTCCCCCACCCTCCCTCAAATGTTTAACAATCTCTTATTCGGTAACTATTGCGAGTAGGATCGTGATTTTTGTTCATATCGATAGAAAATCTAGGAAAGAATAATTTATCCCTCTGGCATATTTCAATAGCGTGGACGGTTTTCGTGTAAATTTAATGTTGTGTCCCAAGCAAGTCATAACTCCCAGTCGGGGAGATACAGGTTAACTGATAGCGGAGTATTTGACGGGGTGGAGGAAACAGGCTACAACTTGTTTACGTTCTCCGTCTTCTATCCAATCCGTTGTCTAGATAGGCTCACATTGAAGGTTTCGTAGGTACTAGCACCGAAGCTGGGACCTTTATGACGACGTGCAGTCAATGCGATGTCGAAAACGAAATGCAATTAATTATGGATTAAAATTTTATAACATGATATTGAAATATGTAAAAATTTAAAAATTATAACAAATATGAACTCAAATTAAAAGTTAAATAGATATTTAGAATACGTAATTGAAATTAGTATTAATATCCAGTATATTGGACTGATGTATTTGCAATAATATCTTGGGAGTTGGTGAAACTTCACTATAATTAATTTGATTCTCAATTTACTCTAGTTTATTATCAAGTTAACGTAAAAGACTTTCATTCCGATTTCTTCGTCGTATTAAATCCTTATTAAATATACATTATAAGAGTTACTTTCATTTTTAAAAAAATATTACCTTTCGTTCTCCGTAATAATTTATTAAGCTATGTAGTGTTATCAATGGCTGAGAAGTGATATCTCGTATCTGTAAATTTGTAGGTGAATCAGAAACTTGTTTTATAAATAAACTTCTGTTTCATTTGTTTCACTATTATTGTCATGGCAAATAAAATAAATAAACATCAATTCAAGCTATTCTTGGATAAAACAATACCATTACTATAAAAGATACAAAATCTTAGATAATATAATAAATAAATTTTATAAATTAATTTTTCTTAAAGTAGACAAACTTTTTAATAAGCCTATGCTTCTACTTTGCAAGGTCTACTCGAGGACAAAATATTAGTTAACTGTCCAACTTTGTGAACATAATAATAATGTAGTTAAACAAAATAATAACGTAGTTATTGTAAATGACCATTTTTGTAGATTACGAGGCATCACTTCTTAGCCATCTACAGGCTCCATTTTTCCTCCAAACAGAGTTTTACTCATACGGGAAATAAATTTATATGGAACATAATATTATTTTTAAAACGTTTATCTACATGTTGTGTCTTTTATAATACCGGTAATCTTACTAATTTAAGACAAATTTATTTCTGAGATTTTAATTGTATTTTATTTCATTTTCACTTCACTTCAATCTTATTTTATTCTTTGTTTTATCTTATTGTATTTTTGTTGCACATATGTTTTATTTTTATCTTACTTTTATTTCATCTTTATTTCACATACGTATTACTCATATTTTTATTTTATTTTTATTTCACTCCGTTTTTTTTATTTTATTCTACTTTTAATTTTCTAATTGATCATATGCGGAGACTATGAGGGCAGAAACACGATATAACAGCCCTTATTAATCTTAGATGTATGTACGCGCTAATTTAATGGATTTCAGGGAGGTGGGATATGATGGTAGAGAGTGGATTAATCTTGCTCAGGATAGAGACCAATGGCGGGCTAATGTGAGGGCGGCAATGAACCTCCGGGAGTTGAATCTGTGACTCATTTATTATGCAAATGCAATGCATTCGCCTATCAAAGAGCTCTCATCCTTGGAAAACATTTTCTAAAGCATGATGAGCTATCAACTGTCCCAGCATGGCCTAATTTACAAGTTCAGAGGCCCAGCTTAATTTTCTTCTTTATAAGGCACCTTCTTTTCATTATATGATAACTAGGCCTATCTTATTTTATTTCAATTCTGTCATCTATCTCCTTTCACCATGTATTTATTTCACAGATGTTTTTATTAATTGTCTATTTTGAGGAAAAGGATTAAAAATAAAGTGGTCTACGTCTCGGCCTCCCCAAAGGTCTTTTTCCCTCCCGCGTCCCAACTAACACTCTATATGCATTTCTGGATTCGCCCATACGTGCTACATGCCCTGCCCATCTCAAACGTCTGGATTTAATTTTCCTAATTATGTCAGGTGAAGAATACAATGCGTGCAGTTCTGTAACTTTCTCCATTCTCCTGTAACTTCATCCCTCTTAGCCCTAAATATTTTCCTAAGAACCTTATTCTCAAACACCCTTAATCTCTGTTCCTCTCTCAAAGTGAGAGTCCAAGTTTCACAACCATACAGAACAACCGGTAATATAACTGTTTTACAAATTCTAACTTTCAGATTTTTGACAGAAAGATGACGAAAGCTTCTCAACCGAATAATAACAGGCATTTCCCATATTTATTCTGTGTTTAATTTCCTCCCGAATGTCATTGATACTTGTTACTGTTGCTCCAAGATATTTTAATTTTTCCACCTCTTCGAAGGATAAATCTCCAATTTTTATTGTTCCACTTCGTACAATATTCTCGTCACGAGACATAATCATATACTTTGTCTTTTCGGGATTTACTTCCAACCCTATTGTTTTACTTGCTTCAAGTAGAATTTCCTCGTTTTCCCTAATCGTTTGTGGATTTTCTCCTAACATATTCACGTCATCCGCATAGACAAGAAGCTGATGTAACCCGTTCAATTCCAAACCCTCTCTGTTATCCTGAACTTCCCTAATAGCATATTCTAGAGCGAAGTTAAAAAGTAAAGGTGATAGTGCATCTCCTTGCTTTAGCCCGCAGTGAATTGGAAAAGCATCAGATAGAAACTGACCTATACGGACTCTGCTGTAAGTTTCACTAAGACACATTTTAATTAATCGAACTAGTTTCTTGGGAATACCAAATTCAATAAGAATATTATATAAAACTTCTCTCTTAACCGAGACATATGCCTTTTTGAAATCTATGAATAACTGATGCACTGTACCCTTATACTCCCATTTTTTCTGCATTATCTGTCGAATACAAAATATCTGATCAATAGTTGATCTATTACGCCTAAAACCACACTGATGATCCCCAATAATTTCATCTACATATCGAGTTAATCTTCTCAAAAATTTTGTACGACGTCAACAAAAGTGATATTCCTCGAAAGTTAGCACAGTTGGTTTTGTCCCCCTTCTTAAAAATAGGTACGATTATGGACTCCTTCCATTGTTCTGGTACAATTTCCTTTTCCCAAATAGCAAGTACAAGTTTATAAATTTCGCTAGATACTGCCCTTCCAACCTCTTGTATTAATTCTGCTGGAATTTGATCAATTTAATTCCTATACGAAACTTAATTCCAATGGGCAGGTAAAGAATAGAATACTGTACTAAATAGCCTGTTCTTGAAATAGCGTATCGTAACAGCCCTTGGCTTCTTAAGTACCGTGTGGCGATACGCTTCACTGGCTCTGGCAAAAACATCAGTGAACGAACAGTACAATCTTTAGACCACAACTCTAACAACGGACGTAACTTCAATATGAGCAGCTGTTTAGCGGTAACTGTCGGGTTGCTGCGTCATAGGAAGTCAACTGAATATTAGTAGTAATGACAACCAAAGACTATATATATTTGTTTAATTTCTTTACTTCCTAAATTTTGTGTAATCAACAAGAATGGCATGAGGCGTCTAATATGCGCAGCATTCAAAATAGTAGCTGCTACATACTTTAAATAGGGTAGTGGCTCTGCGATGTAATTTGAATTGAATGTAAAGTTTAGTCTCGTTTCGCTGTAAAAAGGTTTGAAGTATACGTCTGCAGTTACAGTATATTACCACTATGTAAATAGGCCTACGACTTCTCGATCTGGTATAAACAGTAAGGTTCATTATTAATTCTTATTAAATACTAGCCGTACCCGTGCGCTCCGCTGCACCCGTTAGAACTAAATATAAAGTAATTACATAATTAAAATAGGACGTTTGATCCAGGGAACATTCGTGTTTGATAGAAGTATAAATCGTTTAGTATGTTACTTAATTTAAATTGCATTAAAAAAAATTGAAATGCGATCATTTTGATCCAGAGACCAATCATTTGGTGCAATGACAATTTCCTTTAACATGTTTCTTAATTGTTATTACGTGCAACCATAGTTTAATGAAGACTGATTGTTGTTCAAGGCCCCTTATAGACGAAGTCATTTGTTTCTGTTTCATTACAGGCCAATAAGTGGCATCGTTATTTTAATTTTAAAACTCATTTATCTCATTAAATATCAGTTCTGTCAAAATTTTGCTTAGCATAAAACTTATCGGAAATCATTTTTAAAGAAACTTTTGTTATGTAATATTTTTCACGAAAATCAATAATAAGGGAGATATTTCGATTTACTTAATTCAAGCCCCCTTATAACCCCCCTTTTAAATAAAGTATTTTGAATGTTATATAGCCTAAAATCTAAGTTACAACGAACTTAATTTATATTCCAATTTTCATATAAATCGGTTCGGCCATTATCGCGTGAATAGGTAACAAACATCCAGACAGACAGATATACAAACAAAAATTTGAAAAAAACGATTTTCGGTTTCAGGATGGTTAATTATACATGTTAGGACCAATTATTTTTGGAAAAGCGAAAATTACCAGAAAAATTCTCAAAAATTTTGTACGACGTCAACAAAAGTGATATTCCTCGAAAGTTAGCACAGTTGGTTTTGTCCCCCTTCTTAAAAATAGGTACGATTATGGACTCCTTCCATTGTTCTGGTACAATTTCCTTTTCCCAAATAGCAAGTACAAGTTTATAAATTTCGCTAGATACTGCCCTTCCAACCTCTTGTATTAATTCTGCTGGAATTTGATCAATTTAATTCCTATACGAAACTTAATTCCAATGGGCAGGTAAAGAATAGAATACTGTACTAAATAGCCTGTTCTTGAAATAGCGTATCGTAACAGCCCTTGGCTTCTTAAGTACCGTGTGGCGATACGCTTCACTGGCTCTGGCAAAAACATCAGTGAACGAACAGTACAATCTTTAGACCACAACTCTAACAACGGACGTAACTTCAATATGAGCAGCTGTTTAGCGGTAACTGTCGGGTTGCTGCGTCATAGGAAGTCAACTGAATATTAGTAGTAATGACAACCAAAGACTATATATATTTGTTTAATTTCTTTACTTCCTAAATTTTGTGTAATCAACAAGAATGGCATGAGGCGTCTAATATGCGCAGCATTCAAAATAGTAGCTGCTACATACTTTAAATAGGGTAGTGGCTCTGCGATGTAATTTGAATTGAATGTAAAGTTTAGTCTCGTTTCGCTGTAAAAAGGTTTGAAGTATACGTCTGCAGTTACAGTATATTACCACTATGTAAATAGGCCTACGACTTCTCGATCTGGTATAAACAGTAAGGTTCATTATTAATTCTTATTAAATACTAGCCGTACCCGTGCGCTCCGCTGCACCCGTTAGAACTAAATATAAAGTAATTACATAATTAAAATAGGACGTTTGATCCAGGGAACATTCGTGTTTGATAGAAGTATAAATCGTTTAGTATGTTACTTAATTTAAATTGCATTAAAAAAAATTGAAATGCGATCATTTTGATCCAGAGACCAATCATTTGGTGCAATGACAATTTCCTTTAACATGTTTCTTAATTGTTATTACGTGCAACCATAGTTTAATGAAGACTGATTGTTGTTCAAGGCCCCTTATAGACGAAGTCATTTGTTTCTGTTTCATTACAGGCCAATAAGTGGCATCGTTATTTTAATTTTAAAACTCATTTATCTCATTAAATATCAGTTCTGTCAAAATTTTGCTTAGCATAAAACTTATCGGAAATCATTTTTAAAGAAACTTTTGTTATGTAATATTTTTCACGAAAATCAATAATAAGGGAGATATTTCGATTTACTTAATTCAAGCCCCCTTATAACCCCCCTTTTAAATAAAGTATTTTGAATGTTATATAGCCTAAAATCTAAGTTACAACGAACTTAATTTATATTCCAATTTTCATATAAATCGGTTCGGCCATTATCGCGTGAATAGGTAACAAACATCCAGACAGACAGATATACAAACAAAAATTTGAAAAAAACGATTTTCGGTTTCAGGATGGTTAATTATACATGTTAGGACCAATTATTTTTGGAAAAGCGAAAATTACCAGAAAAATTTCGGCTACAGATTTATTATTAGCATAGATTAGCAGAACTTTTTTAATACGATGCTTTGAAGTAAATCGGTTAATCTGGCATATATACGAATATTTGCTCTGAAATTATTATTTTTACAGTTTACTACGACAAAAATGAATCACACTCTTCTTTACAATTCATATTTTTGAAAAGTATGGAAGTGCAAGAGGTCAAATGACTTTATTGTCAAACGCCTGGCATTAGAAAACAATAACAACTCTTCACAATTCTATTAGTTAGCCACTGAAACATATTTTATATAGAAATATCAGTAGAAAGTATTCTGAAAGAACGACACGTATCGGAAAGAATGTAAATAATATACAAATTCTACAAAATAAATGTTCATACGTACTTGTAAGTGCAGAAAACATGGACAGGAGTGTATGAGGGATAATAATGCTAAACATCCCAAATTGAATTTAGAAACACCTAGAGAAAATGTCGTGTAATTCACTAACTGAAAGATTAAACGGGAGTGTCTGTGCGAATATATAATAGCATCAAATCTTAACGGGAGTGCCTTGGAAAGATCACTTCGAATCCCTTTTCTGAGAAACATTTTTGTTGTATCGCACTTGTGACATCATTTTTATCGTGGTCGAGTCTACGAAACAGCAGTGATGTTATGATCCCAATCTTAAAAAACCATTTGTGTTGTGCATAAGTTAAGGTTTAGTGTAACTTACGTCGGATGGGTTGTAGAACGGTTGACTACTGCGTTCGAATCCCACCAGTTATCAGATCATTATAATGACTTATAATGAGAACGACTGACTTTACTTTGTTTCACATCTTAAAATGTCATTTGTTTAGTTAATTTCACTCATTACACTAATTTAACTAATACCATGTTTTGTTTTACTTATTGGACTAGTTTTACTCTTACTTGTCTCATTATTAGATCTCGGATTTTGAGGCACTTAAAAACTAACTTTTAGGCACCTAAAATAGGCACTGAATTTATCAAAAGGGGCACTAAACAGATTTAGTCACCTAAAATACAATTTGAAGCAGCTAAAAACTATTTTATGCCGCTAAAATGTAATTTATGCCCACACAAACTACAGTAACTATAAAAATGCAATCTATTAGTGAGTAGGCCTATTAAGCATTACGATATATAGTGGCAAAAACAGTACAAAAAAATATTGCGGTTAAAAACTTTATTTCCTCTGTTTTTTTCCTTTCTGTTTTCGCCTCTATTATTCCTCTATTTTGTTTTATAATCTTCCTCCATTTTCTTCTGTTTTCTCCTTTTTTCCTCTCTTTTTCCCTTCTATTTTCGCCTCTATTATTCCTCTATTCTGTCTTGTAATCTTTCTCCATTTTCCTCTATTTTCTCCTTTATTTCCTCTCTTTTTTCCCTTCTATTTTCGCCTCTATTATTCCTCTATTTTGTTTTATAATCTTTCTCTATCTACCTCCATTTTGTTTTATAATCTTTCTCCATTTTCCTCTATTTTCTCCTTTATTTCCTCCCTTTTTTCCCTTCTATTTTCGCCTCTATTATTCCTCTATTTTGTTTTATAATCTTTCTCTATTTACCTCCATATTGTTTTATAATCTTCCTCCATTTTCCTCTATTTTTTCCTTCATTTCCTCTCTCTTTTTCCCTTCTATTTTCGCCTCTATTATTCCTTTATTTTGTTTTATAATCTTCCTCTATTTTCTCCTTTATTTCCTCTCTTTTTCCCTTCTATTTTCGCCTCTAATATTCCTCTATTTGGTTTATAATCTTTCTCTATTTACCTCCATTTTGTTTTATAATCTTCCTCCATTTTCCTCTATTTTTTCCTTCATTTCCTCTCTCTTTTTCCCTTCTATTTTCGCCTCTATTATTCCTTTATTTTGTTTTATAATCTTCCTCCATTTTTCTCTATTTTTTCCTTTATTTCCTCTCTTTTTTCCCTTCTATTTTCGCCTCTATTATTCCTCTATTTTGTTTTATAATCTTTCTCTATTTACCTCCATTTTGTTTTATAATCTTCCTCCATTTTCCTCTATTTTCTCCTTTACTTCCTCTCTTTTTCCCTTATATTTTCGCCTCTATTATTCCTCTATTTTGTTTTATAATCTTCCTCCATTTTCCTCTATTTTGTTTTATTATCTTTGTCCATTTTGCCTATTTCCTTCTGTAGTTATTCCTATATTTTCTCCTCTATTTTCTCTTCTGTTATCTTCTCTATTCTGTCCTGTGTTATCTCTCTATTATCTCTCTCTCGAGGGAGTAATAGGGAAGAAGATAGAGGGGAAAAATAGAGTAGCAAATTCGGGAGGAAATAGAGAGAACATAGAGGAGAAGATGAAGAGAAAACAGAGAGTAAGTAAAGGGAAAAGATAGCAAAATAAGGGGAAAATATAGGAAAGAATAAACGTAAAAATGGAAGAGAAAATGTGTGGAAAAATAGAGGTGAAAATAGAGGAGATAACTGAGAAAAATAGAGGGTAAAATAGAGGGGTTAATAGTGCAAAAGGTAGAGAGAAGGTAGAGGAAAAAAATAGAAAGTATGGGGAATATAGCGGGAAAATAGAGAAAAATAGAGGGCTAACAGGAGAAAATAGAGGGAATAATAGATGGAAAATACAGGGGACAATAAAAGAGAAAACAGAGGAGAAAATGCAGGAGGAAATAGAGGGGATAATAGATTGAAAGTAAATAAGAATTTGGAAGGGAAAGTAGCGACAAACATAGGGGAGAATAAAGGGAAAATAGAGGGGAAAGTAGAGGAGGAAATAGATGGAAATAGAGAAAAAATAGAGGGAAGTAAAGAAGGAAATAGAGGGGAATATAAACGGAAAAATAGAGGGTTGATAAAGGAATAAACAGAAGAGAAAATAGAGAGGGTAATAGAGGGAATATAAGGAGAAAGTAGAGAAGATGAAGGAGAAAATAGAGGGAAAAGGGGAGCAAATATAGTAAGGTATAGGAAAAAAATAGAGGGACAGTAGAGGATGAAATAGGGAGAAAAGAGAGTAGAATATAGAGGGAAAAATAGAGGAGAAATTAGATGAAAATAGAGAGAAAAGAGAGAGACAATGGAGGGGAAAATACAGTGGAATATTGAGGAGAATGTAGAGAGGAAAATAGACAAGAAATACAGGAGAAAATGGGGAGAAAGTAGAGGAATAATGAAGTAGAAAATAGAAGGGATAATAGAGTAGAAAAAGGAGGAGAAATTAGAGAGGAAAATGGGGATAATGGAGAGAAAATGAGAAAATAGAGAACAAAATAGAGGGTCATTTTAGGTAACCTAGAAGGAAAATAGAGGGAAATAGAATAGAAAATAGGAGGTAGACGGGAAAATAGGTGAGATAATGGAAGAGAAAATAGAGAAGGAAATATAGGGGATAATAAAGGAATAATAGAAGTATACGGTACGAGAAAAATAGAGGAAATATTATTATTATTATTATTATTATTATTATTATTATTATTATCATCATCATCATCATCATCATCATCGAATCTGGAGTGTAGAAGCCTTAGCTGTGTTCGTTCTTCGTTTCTTCACGAGACAGCGTCTCAGAGTCTCCGAGATGGTGGTAGCAGTTTTGCCAATTTGAACTATTTTGTCCTTAAATGTAATGATTGAAAACGAATTTTTACGAACAAATGGTTTCCTATTTTATATTGCTTAATTAGAGATTTAGCAACCTCAAGCGAAAAAATAATAAATAATTGATTAAATGGCGATCTTACTCGTGTTAATTGTGTAAGCTTACACAATTAACACGAGTAAGATCGCCATTTAATCAATTATTTATATTCAAGTGTTAAAAGTAGTGTACGAGAGATTCAACATGGAAAAAATCATGGTTTCTATATTGATAATAAGGAATCTTTTGAAGTACTTTATAAATACTGCGCAAATCGAGCTTTCAGGTATAACTCCTGTGAAGTTGATTTGAATAATTTCGAGGGAAAAATTGTTCCGGGGCCGGATATCGAACCCGGGACCTTTGGTTAAACGTGCTGACACGTGTGTTGGCTATTCTGATTAATGACGAATTCGATGCAATGCAACTTGAATATGGCCGACTTAGGTGAGGTGTATAATTTTATTGTTTTGTGTTTTTGGTCTACAAAATGGATACAAGTGTATGAAATTAACGGAACCAGGTGAGAATACTTTTAGGACTGTGAGAATTATGAAACAATTATAGGTACTTAAGAAGCTATCTTTAGTGTAATGCTTTCGAAGTTGGGGATGTGAATGAAGATGCGTAGTATAAGCCTACGTAGGTAATTTGTATCGAGGTTTCTGGAGCAATTGGTTATAATGTAATAGGTACAGTGGTATTGATGAATGTAATTTCGCGGTTTATGTTAGAGTAAGCAGGAACAGAGGTAACATAATTTATTATCATATTCTGATGTGTAAACCTATCGTTGCTTACGAGATTATATATAGGCCCTATAATCTCGTAAGCAACGAGACCTATAGTGCGTCATAGTGTCCATTTTGAGTGAAGGGATATAATGCGCCATATTGTCCGTTTTGAGTGACTCATGGTTAGACCTCTGATTTTAAGGTGCTTAAAATGTAATTTGAGGTACGTAAAATAAGTTTAAAAAAAGAAAATAGGTTTAAAAGATCTCTCTTATAAACCATCTAAAATTATGAAAATAATGAAATGCTGTAAAACGTTACTATAATGCAGCAGAATTAAACAGAAAACACGTGCACACTTTTTTTTGTTTCTGTCTCATGTAGTTATATAGAACATTGTATGTTTTAAATTCACAGAAAAATCACACATCCACATTCCTGTCAATGACCATAATTATTACATTCATAGCAAATAACTAATACTTTTTCTAGATCTTGGAAGGAAATAGGTAGGCCTACTGCACCTTTTGCCTTTTAATATTAGCTTGAAATTAGAAAATGAGCGTTCTACATCAATTGATGTCACAGGTAATGAAAGGTATCCCCATCACATGCCGTAAAGGCACTTGGGGGGGGGGGACATGGAGGTAGAGCCCCATGCTTTCCATGACCTCGGCACTAGAATGAGGTGGTGTGGTCGGTACCACACTCTGACCGCCTTTTCCCCCCAGGAAAGACCCAGTACTCAATTTTATAGGAGGCTGAGTGAACCTCGGGGCCATTCTGAAAGTTTGACAACGAGAAAAACCCCGTCACCACTCGGGATCAAACCCTGGATCTTTCAGTTCGTAGCAAGCTCCTCTACCAGCTGAGCTACCCAGCTGCCCACTGATGTCACAGGAGTATATTTAAATCGTGTATGAGACGTGGGGGGATTATACATTCATGTTCCACAGATTTGCTATGCAATACAGCAGCCAGAGTATGAAGAATTGATAATCCTGAGTTTTTGTGAAGCATTGTATCAAGTTTGTCACTGAGATTATCCCCAGTAGGGCCAGGAGCCAAGTTTATTTTTTCCTTCGCCTCTTCAATTAAATTCATTTGCTTGTAGATAGGTTCTCTCTATGATTCAAGGGCAGTAATAATGTGAACAAGAAATGAATAATGTGATCTGATGTACGCAATGTATCCTTCAATACATGTATATCTGTCTATCTGTAGTACATGCAGCATCTAGGGTTAGAATAATGTTTTTAATTTCCTTCAAATGTTCTTTGTAATATTGTACGGCTCGAAGCCAAGTTTCCGAGTGGGTAAGGATGGGTTCTGGCGGTAGTGCTACATCCAAAGTTCTCTCGAAATAACTGAATCCTTATAGGCACCTTCTTACTTACTTGCCGGTACTGGCTTTTAAGGAACCCGGAGGTTCATTGCCGCCCTCACATAAGCCGCCACTGGTCTCTATCCTGAGCAAGATTAATCCAGTCTCTACCATCATATCCCACCTCCCTCAAATCCATTTTAATATTATCTTCCCACCTACGTCTCGGCCTCCCCAAAAGTCTTTTTCCCTCCGGCCTCCCAACTAACACTCTACCGGTATATGCATTTCTGGATTCGCCCATACGTGCTACATGTCCTGCCCATCTCAAACATCTGGATTTTATGTTCCTAATTATGTCAGGTGAAGTATACAATGCGTGCAGCTCTGCGTTGTGTAACTTTCTCCATTCTCCTGTAACTTCATCCCTCTTAGCCCCAAATATTTTCCTAATAACCTTATTCTCAAACACCCTTAATCTCTGTTCCTCTCTCAAAGTGAGAGTCCAAGTTTCACAACCATACAGAACAACTGGTAATATAACTGTTTTATAAATTCTAACTTTCAGATTTTGACAGAAGACTAGATGACAAAAGCTTCCCAACCGAATAATAACAGGCATTTCCCATATTTATTCTGCGTTTAATTTCCTCCCGAGTGTCATTTATATTTGTTACTGTTGCTCCAAGATATTTGAATTTTTTCACCTCTTCGAAGGATAAATCTCCAATTTTTACAGTTCCATTTCGTAGAATATTCTGGTCTACGTTCCATGTACCAAATCTTATAACCTTTTTCCTTTGCTGTGGTCGTGCCGGAGAATCAGTCCCATTCCGAGGCTTACTGTTAGGTTTCGTAACAAGCTGTTTTTTACGGTGATGGGTTGTTAGCCCTTCGCCCAACCCCCAAGCTGGAGGACCACCCCTTATCAGCTGTCCACGATTGCTTATTCAATATATTCGCAGCTACCCTCCATATCTGGAGTCCGTCTCCTCTATCCGCACTATAGGCACCTTCACAAATTTTCTTCAATTGTGTCAAGCAGCTTATTAAATATAGGAAATTGAAGACGTATCTTCTGAGGTACACGATTCAGGACATGGGCAAGACAAGTGACATGGAGCAATGCAGGATAAAATACCCTTAATAACTTGACAGGAACAAGCATGTATTTTATTTTATTAGGTTATTTTACGACGCTTTATCAACAGCTTAGGTTATTTAGCGTCTGAATGAGATGAAGGTGATAATGCCGATGAAATGAGTCTGGGGTCCAACACCGAAAGTTACCCAGCATTTGCTCATATTGGGTTGAGGGAAAACCCCGGAAAAAACCTCAACCAGGCAACTTGCCCCGACCGGGAATCGAACCCGGGCCACCTGGTTTCACGGCTAGACGCGCTAACCATAAGCATGTAGGAGGCTGCATCAGTGTATGGTACTTTGTCATCCATGTTGTTGGGGATAAGTACAGTGTTATTATAGATTATCTTTCTGATTACAAACTTGAATAACACTTAGAAACATGATATTGGTATCATTGGAAAGAGAAACTGAAATATTTTTGTCATGTTGATGAATCTCTCGCATATTTATTAATTTAGTTGCTAGGAGACGATATAACAGGAAAATGGCTGCAAACGAAGACAGGAGGACATTTTGTGTACTAGATTTTCTGTTGTCACTGTACAATGCAATTTTAGAAGAAAATTTGTTGTTGATCCAGCCAGTGGGCCCAGTATTCGTAAGTGGTACGCTGACTTCAAAACGAGGGGATGCATCTGTAAGTGGAAGTCAGCCGGTCGTCCATCAGTAAGTGAGGCAAATATGGAGCGTGTGAGAGGGAGTTTCACATGAAGTCCACAGAAATCCACCGTAAAAGCCACTAAAGAATTAAACATCCCCCAACAAACTGTGTGGAAGATTTTATGGAAACGTTTGAAGTTCCATCCATACCGTCTGCAATTGTTGCAGGTTCTGAAACCAGGTGACAAAGCCAAGCGACAGTCTTTCTGTGAGGAGATGCAACTGAGAATGGAAACTGAAGGTTTCATCGAATCATTGGTGTTTAGTGTCGAAGCCACTTTCCATCTGTCAGGAAAAGTGCACGAACACAATGTCAGGATATAGGCTTTGGAAAATCCTAACAGTTATGTGGAACATATATGCGACTCCCCAAACTGAACGTGTTTTGTGCTATAAGCCGTGAAAAGGTATATGGCCCTTTCTTTTTTGTCGAGGCGACAGTCACAGGTAATTCGTACCTAGGCATGTTACAGTTATGGCTTCTTCCACAACTGGAACAGGACATCGAATGTCTCATTTTTCAGCAGGATGGAGCACCACCCCATTACCACTTAGATGTCAGAAACGAACTGAATACACGACTTCCAGGAAGATGGATTGGACGTGCTGGCCGTGAAGATTTAGAATGTATGTATTGGCCTCCACGTTCCCCCGACCTCACTCCTTGTGATTTTTTTCTGTGGGGTTTTTATAAAACAAGTGTATCAGCCACCATTACCACCTACCATTGAGGATCTTCGTGTCTGCATCACAGAGGTGTGTACGGGTGGATGGTCCAATGCTACAAACGTGTATGGCAGGACATTGACTACAGACTTGACGTGTGTCGTGGCCATTGACTACAGACTTGATTTGTGTCATGTGACACAAGGAGCTCACATTGAGCACATGTGACTTACTTACGGTTGTGAACCAAATGTTTCTCCTTCTGTTTCATGTTTTCCAGTGAAAAAATTAAAAAATCATTGGATTTTCTGTTTCTGTTGATACCATTTTCATGTTTTCTCATTTTTGCTGATTTAAGAGTAGCACATGTGATTTAACGGAATGGATAACAAAAAATATTTGAGTTTCTCTTCCCATTGATACCAATATCATGTTTCTAAGTGTCTCCTGATGATAGTTATTCAAGTTTGTAATCGGAAAGATCATTTATAGTAACACTGTACTTTGGTACAAACACTCGTGATGCCCCACTTCGATTACTGTGATATTCTGCTTACTGACCTAAGCGTTACTTCGGCGCAGAGACTACAACGTGTTCATAATATGTGCCTCCGTTTCGTCTGCAATATTCGCCAGGCTGATCATGTAACACCATCCCTCGAAATGTTGCCCTGGCTCCGTCTAGAAGATCGTAGGAAAATCCACTGTCTTTCCCTTCTCTTTCACATATTGCATTTCTCCACTCCTGTCTATCTTGCGTCTCGTTTTCAAAATTTATCCGCCCATCATAACCTAGACACACGATCACAACACTCCTCAATATTATCCATTCCCTCCCACCGAACATCTTCATATTCATCTTCTTTCACTGTGGCTGTTTCTCGACTTTGGAATTCCCTACCGAGTAATGTCAGGGACTGTCAGACATCAAACCAATTTAAGAATAGGCTAACGAGATATTTTTGTAACAATTCTTGTTAACAATAATAGCTGGTTAAGGCTTCTCAATATTTAATGGTTATATATATATATCACAAATAAATATCTAAATTATCTCATTATTATTGTTATTATTATTATTATTATTACTATTTCTTACCAATGTTTATTATTGTCACACTAACATTACTTATCCAACTTTCATTATTTACTTTCATGTTGTTTTATGGTCTAGATATTAATGAACTATGTAAGCAATTGTATTCAATTAGAATTAGAGTCTGGCTGGCGGAAGAGAAGGCCTACTGGCCATAGCTCTGCCAGATTAAATAAATAACTTATTATTATTATTATTATTATTATTATTATTATTATTATTATTATTATTATTTTGAGGCCATTATTAACAAAGTGGGCAGTTGTCTCCTGGTTGGTTTTTATAAGCTCTTTGTTGCAAATTAAGTAAGGTGTAGGTGGCACATCAGGATATAATGTTCCGACAATGAAATTAGCTGTGTACTGACCAAGTCTGTCAGTGATGTCATCAACAGAGATCCAAATGTATGAATCATCTATAGTTTCCCTTATCCTGCTCAATGTTCATTCATAGATATGTAGCACTACAGCCCATAAAGGGCTTGGGCTTCCTCAATAAATTGAAACAATTCATCTCTGGCTTGCACCCGTTGTCTCCATCTCCAACATCCAACTTTCCGCAGATCATCCTCCACGTGCTGAAGCCATCTGAACCTTGGTCATCGTCTTCTCCTTGCTCCTCCTGGGTGTCTGTATAGTGCTTGTTTGGATAATTTGTTTTCTGGCATACGCTGAAGATGTCCCAGCCATCTGAGTCTGCCTCTCTTAGTAAAGGAAACTATGCTCGGCTCTCTATAAATTTCCAATAACTCTCTATTGATTCTATATCATTCTGAGAACTTTCTTTTCCCAAACTGCTAAGATATTTTCATTATTTGTTTTAAAACCCAAGGTTCACTGGCATACACGATTGCCGGCCTTATAATGGTTTGGTAAATGATTTTTTTCGCATATGTAGACAGTGAGCTAAATTTGAATAGTTTTTGGAGCACAAATAGACACCTATTACCTTCCATTATTCTTGTTTTTATTTCTGATGTTATGTCATTATTTGCTAGCCGTACCCATGCACTCCGCTGCACCCATTACAAATAAATATACATAATTAAAATAGGACATTTGATCCAGGGAACATTCGTGTTTGATAGAAGGATAAATCGTTTATTATGTTACTTAATTTAAATTGTATTAAAAAAAATTAAAATGCGATCATTGTGATCCAGAGACCACTCATTTGGTCATAAAAATTATTTTAGGAAATACAGGAAACGAATGCCTATTAAGTTTTCTGTGCATAAGAAGCTATTTTAATCTTATCTGTCCTCGATTCACTCAGAAGTTACTGCAATAACATTATAGCATTATGTCCATCTAGAGAAACTACACTTTCCAATGGTGAATGAATAATTAATTATACAAATCGGTTAATTTAGCTTCCGATATTACTTCATACAAACACAGAAACATTCTCTGTAGGCTATCTTTAATAGCTTTCGATTGTTGTTGTCCAAGGCCCCTTATAGATGAAGTCATTTGTTTTTTATTTCATTACACTGCCTTAGATGGTGTTGTTATTGTAATTTTGAACATTTATCTCATTAAGTATCAGTCCTATTAAAATTTTGCATGGAATAAAACTTATCGGAAATTATTTTTAAAGAAACTTTTGTTATGTAATATTTTTCATGAAAAATAATAATAAGGGAGATATTTCGATTTATTTAATTCAAGCCCCCTTATAACCTCCCTTTTAAATAAAATATTTTGAATGCCATATAGCCTAAATTCTAAGTTATATTCATATATATTATATTTCATATAAATCGGTTCAGCCATTATCGCGTGAAAAGGTAACAAACATCCAGACAGACAGACAGACATACAATAATTTCAAAAAAGCGATTTTCAGTTTCAGGGCGGTTAATTATATATGTTAGGACCAATTATTTTTGGAAAATCGAAAATTACCAGAAAAATTTCTGCTACAGATTTATTATTAGTATAGATTATCATTGTGCCTAAGTATTTGAAAGTATCCTGCTCAATGTAGCCTCATATATTATCCAAGTTGTTTTTTTTTTTTTAGTGTAGATTCCGATAGAATATTGTGATGACATTATTTCTGTAGAAAGTTTCTGAATTGACAGTTTTCAAGTGTATTGAAGGGTATAGCTGTGACAAGGGCTCGATACAAATGTGCATGGAATTCATTTCTTTCTGTCGCCTTTGAAATGTTAGTTAATAAGCTTAGTGACCCTTTGAAACATGATCTTCTTTCCACATTTGCCGGATGTTTAGCCCCGTTAACATGTTGACTTAAATGTGACTTTTGTTCAGAGCTTACCTGAAACAGTAGACTGTAATTAGTTTAATTAAATACCTGTGATAAAAATATTAATAAAATTTTGTGAGCCTTAATAGAACTGTAATGTCTATTAATGAATACACGAGAATTCACAATTTGAACCCCATGATGCCATTAGCCACAAATTTTAATCAATTTGAACTTAGTATAGAACGTTAAAATATGAAACTAAGAGCTTCATACTAGTGGCTGTATATAGATCTGGTAAACGTACAAGTACAGTAATTTCGCTACTAAGGTATTGTTAAGATAATAGTGAAAATTCGTGAAATATAAAAATATTTACTAACTTCAGAACATCAATTTTTGTATTGTGCGATGATTTTGAGAGGGGGTGGCTACTGCATTAGACTCCCACTAAAGACCATACTCAAACTTATCAGGATTTCTGACACCACCACCACCACCACTATAATGTCTTATAAGATATATGGATCATATGAGGAGACAAAGAGGAAGACAGGAAATAGGAAAGACTGGAGATTGCTGGGTTTGCAGTGAAAGATCTGATCTTTGGCAGAACACTATGAATGAATAGTAAAAGACCGATTGTATTTTGTTTCCACATATAATTACACTTGTTTTGATAATTTCACTCATACTTGATGTAGCTCATATCACTTGTTTTACTTATTAAGCTAGTTGTAATGAGGATTTAAAGGGAAATGTACTTCGTTTCTCAATTGAGATTCAAGATTAAAATAATTAAAAACAAAGCTATATTTGATTTATTGAATTTACTAACATGAGGAAATACTTACAGAAAGTATCTGTTATCTTCAATCTTGTGTATGACACCATTTCTTCTGAACTTTCTTGAAATATCTTCTGCAATCCATGTTTGTCAAAAATCTAATAATAGTCCAATAATAGTGATTCTCGCGAACTCAAAGCAACAGATTTTATATTCTCAACAACCGCATCTCTCCACTTCACTGCGGGCTAAAGCAAGGAGATGCACTATCCCTTTACTTTTTTAATTTTTTCTAGAGTATGCCATTAGGAAAGTCCAGGATAACAGAGAGGGTTTGGAATTGAACGGGTTACATCAGCTGCTTGTCTATGCAGATGACGTGAATATGTTAGGAGAAAATCCACAAACGATCAGGGGAAACACGGGAATTTTACTTGGAGCAGGTAGAAGATTGGTTTGGAAGTAAATCCCGAAAAGACAAAATATATGATTGTGTCTCATGACGAGAATATTGTATGAAATGGAAATATAAAAATTGGAGATTTATCCTTTGAAGAGTTGGAAAAATTGAAATACCTGGGAGCAACAGTAACAAATATAAATGATACTCGGGAGGAAATGAGACAATAAATATGGGAAATGCCTGTTATTATTCGGTTGAGAAACTTTTATCATCCAGTGTGCTGTAAAAAAATCTGAAAGTTAGAATTTATAAAACAGTTGTATTACCGGTTGTTCTTTATGGTTGTGAAACTTGGACTCTCACTTTGAGAGAGGAACATAGGTTAAGGGTGTTTGAGAATAAGGTGCTTAGGAAAATATTTAGGACTAAGAGGGATGAAGTTACAGGAGAATGGAGAAAGTTACACAACACAGAACAGAACGCATTGTATTTTTCACGTGACATAATTAGGAACATTAAATGCAGATGTTTCAGATAGGCATGGCATGTAGCATGTATGGGCGAATCCAGAAATGCATATAGAGTGTTAGTTGGGAGGCCAGAGGAAAAAAGATCTTTAGGGAGGCTGAGACGTAGATGGGAAGATAATATTAAAATGGATTTGACGGAGGTGGGATATGATGATAGGGACTGGATTAATCTTGCTCAGGATAGGGACCAATGGTGGGCTTATGTGAGGGTGGCAGTGAACCTCTGGGTTCCTTAAAAGCCACTAAGTAAGTAACAAACGCATCTCACCTTCAGTCGACAAAATACCCTTAAGATGTTATGTTTTAAGAAAATCTACAGTATTATAATTAACACAATACAAATTAGTACATCGGATTATCTTTATAACATCAATAACTTTATAAGTGAAAACAATGGAATTCCGCTCAGGGAAATAGTTCTGTTGACATTCTGTCATCGATAGCCAGTTAGAATTGAACACGAGCATATGTGTCCACTTCAGTTTGATGTGTCATGAATGAATACGTTTATTGAAGACTACGACTCGACTCGTGTCCACAAGTGTGTAAACATCTTTAGACGTCAGATCACAGTTCGTAGCTCTGTCAGCTGTTAGACAACACATTCTTCACAATTTATTGCCTTCCTTGTCGAGACTTTCATAACGCGTTACAACATTCCTCAAATATTTCCTAATATGATCATAGTTCAACAGAGAAAGTGGTACAGGGCTGTCTGTAGAGGAAGGGGGAAATTGTTGTATCCACTGTGGAATTAATGATGACTTGGCTGCTGATATTTTTGGCATACTGGGAGTTTACACGAATAAATACTCACTGTGAAGTCGTCTATTAGAATGGATGCAATACTTGAAAGAAATCCACTTTAAAAGCTTTTCAACTCCTGAGGTTAACTGCGGGAGGTTAACCACGTAACACAGACCAATCTTGAAGTTCTGAGGCGTGTTGCTTTACTGTTTGCCATATGCAACAACTGCCATCTGTGTCATTTACTGTAGCTTGGGGTTGGAGTGCAAAACAGATTTTGAGAGCTGTGAAATCTGAATAATTGAAGTGTCGGCTGGAACAACGTTATAAGTTACATTTGGTGAAATTTACAGGAGCTGCAAAAATGTGTACACGTACAATGTTCTTACAGGATAGCAAACTTTTGAGTGGACAAATTTCACGTACTGCATTGATGGACAGTTGCAAGCCAAAGAGTATAGCAAGGTAACATGACATATAACATTATTACACGGAAACACCCCGAATGAAAATTTTGTAACTTCCAACGTTGTTCCAGCTGACGCTTCATTTAGTCTGCGTGTTTGTTGAAAATATGTAAAATATGTAAAAATAGGTTGTAACATAAGTTTAGGTTTTTTAGGTACTATAAGTGTAGTAAATTAGGCGATATTCCATAAATCGTGTAGACTTATGTACTAATTTCTCATGTAATTATTTCATTAGGAACAGAAAAGGTTTTTATCTAAAATCCGAGGTGTGCTCATGATTTAGCAGTGGTTTGATAAATTTTTTCTGGTGGATAGGAAGGGAGTGATATTGATTTTGGTGTGATTGTGATTTGAATTTGAAGAGTCCACTGCAAGAATGATGGATGTCATTTGGAATACATTTTGCAGGAGAAGCAATTGAAAGTTTGAAATGCTTAGCGCTCAAAACTTAACTGTGATTTTCCGATCATTACTGGACAATGACTATCAATGTTAATGCCATATAACTCTCTATGTACATTCTATGTGTCTTAAGCTATGCATTGACAGTCTTGGTTCATTTTCGACAAGAGAGTGACATCCATCATTCTTGCAGTTTAATATCACTCAATAAAAGAATTGTATTCCAATGGATACCATCCCATTGTGGAATCCTGGGAAACGAGAATGCGGATGCTTTAGCAAAGAAGGGCAGCACTGCTACTTACAGACCTGTTACTAAATCTACGTATTACTCTGTGAAAAGATTTATTAAATCTACATACTTAGACTTCAATAAACGAAATTTGATAACACAATCACAAGAGAAAAAATGGAACTCTCTGCATCATAATCCACAGTTAATTCCCGATTTACCACGAAAATCGTCTGTAGCTGCATTTAGATTGGCAACAGGCCATGATTGTTTGGCCAAACACCTGCATAGAATTGGAATATATCAGTCCCCTAACTGCCCATTGTGCAACTGAAACCAAGAAATGGATTCGGAACACCTCAAAATCTGTGCTTCCGTGGCTGGTCATGATAATATCTTTGAAAAATATTGGAGTGCAAGAGGTCAAATGACTTTATTGTCAAACGCCTGGCATTAGAAAACAACAATAACATTCTTGCCGTGGTCTCTTCATTTGATACTTGGCAAAATTGACATTGTGAGTAGTGTCAGGTTAATATTAGGAGGAAGTAAAGTCAGAAATTATGAAATAGAGAATGTACAGTAGTGGCAAAAAAACTGGACTGACGAAATAATCAAAGTCCTCGAAATGAGCCACTGTGCATGCCACGCCCGCATTCACAAGATAGCGAGTAATCTATTGAAATTGTTGTAGTTTCGACTGCTGACGTAGCCCATTTCGAAAGCCATTAGAAAATAAGCTGGTAAAATTAACGTTCTGGGAATAATAACTTAATTAAGTGGTAAAATATCACTGCAATCGAGAAGTATTGGGAATAAATTTGAATAAGGAAAAAAAAAAAAATTCCCAGACAGAATTGGAACCACGAAAGTCTTAGTTACCAGTCAATCATGGCTCTGGAGTTAATAAGGCTCTGAAATCAGCTACAAGGGCTGGTCCAGGTTTTTTTTTTTTTGTGCCACTACTGTACGTTGCTGTTAAATTTGAGATGACTTTATGTTGGAATTTGTTTACAGCTTGTACATGGACCTGTTGAGGATGACTGCTTCTGCTTTTCCTGAGACTGATGAGGATTGGTATGAAGATTTGAAGGACTTTGACAGGATGGTTGTCTGCTTAAGGTAGGATTATGAACTATTGGAATGAAGTAGATGTATATTAAGGGGAGAGGATGGTATTTTTGGTGAAAAATGAGTAAATTAAAAAAAAATTCTTTGAAATTCTCTGTGATATGTGTGGAATACATAGCATAACATTTTGTGGGAATTTGTGCCCTTATCGGATGTTGAGTTGCCATTTTTGAACTTCCTGCGCTATGGATTTTTAAATCACACGTCCACTTTTATTGTTTCTGGTAAATTAAATTTTCCAAAAGAAAATATTGTTTCTTTAAAATACCCTTTGATATGTGTGGAATGCATTGCATAACATTTTGTGGGTATTTGTGCCCTTATCGGATGTTGAGACGTATTTTTAAACTTCCTATGCTAGGATTTTTAAATCACATGCCTGCTTTTATCGGTTTCCAGTAACTTCATTTTTTTTTTTTTTTGATACATAGTCAGACAAAAATGGATATAATTTCTGAACTATTAAAGATACATGCATGAAATTTAGAACACACATTCTTTAGACTATTAGGAATCTTTACTCTGTAACAGAATTTTGTTAATTGAGTTCATTTTACAAATATTCCGTTTGTTTGCAAGAAAGGAAATCAGAAAATTGTTATGAAATTTTAATTGTTTATTTTACAGACAGTTTGTAGAACATGCTTTTGCAAATACATTGCAAAAAACTGTTTGAATCTATCTTTAAAAATGGTTTAGATATATTGGTTTTAGTACAATCCTGCATTGGGTATATTTTTTTCAAATTTGGGGCCCCCAAATAATTTTTTTTTTTTTTCAAAATATTTTTATTTGGTTGAGTTGCCACAGCTATGAACTCTCTACATACAAAAAAATTAATATTTTACACCAAATAGGAAAAAAGTTAAAAAAATACCATCCTCTCCCCTTAAATGAGTATGTTTAGATAAATATATGTAGAATTTGTTATGAAGAAAATGAGTGTGTGCTGTTTTTCTGTTTTTCTTTCCACTTTGCTAGATTATGGCTGTAATGCTGAACCAGAACCAACCAAATAATCGTGGCACCTGAATGTACATCAGGAATTGCAATGACAATATTAAAGAAATAAAGACTTGAGCATTGCGGATTAATATTCTTGAAGATATACAGTGAAACCTCTCCTTACGGACACCCCCAAGATACGAACACTCCTCATATACGGACAGATTTTTATGTCCCAACTGAAATAATATAGAAATAAAGATAAATTTAACTCTCGTTTACAGACACTCTTAGACACGGACACGGACAGCTGTTTCACAGTCCTAAAACTTGCTTTACCTCCTGACTGCGGACAGAACTTGGATTTCAAGATCTAATGTGTTGCAAAAATAGAAAATTTAGTACAGAAATTCCTTAACATGAAAGAAGACAATAAGGGTCTCGTAGGCTACCACTAGCCCAGCTGGCTACCCCTTGTTAGCTGGAAGCGGGTGACAAACAAAGTCATACAATTTAACCTGTCTGATTGGTCCAAGGTTTCTGCGATCGTGAAATTGTATTCGACACATGATGGGATTAGTAGGATTATTCTCTTCACTTCAATCAGTTGTTCTGTTTCGAGAGACATGGCACCTGAACGTAAAGGTTGAGTTGAAAGCTGTAAAATATAATACTGCACAACTGTAGACCTACAATAAAATTGCATGGCACAGTACTGTATTTTCCTTTTTCGGTCTTATGTACTGTAGCACAAAGTTTCAAAGAATTTAATGTAATATGCTGTATTTAGAATTAAACTACAGTAATACCGATACATTTCATTTAAGGGGAGAGGATGGTAGTTTTTGGTGAAAAATGGGTAAATTAAAAAAAAAAATTCTTTAAAATACTCTGTGATATGTGTGGAATGCATAGCATAACATTTTGTGGGTATTTGTGCCCTTATCGCATGTTGAGTCGCCATATTTAAACTTCCTGCTTTATGGATTTTTAAATCACTCGCCACTTTTATTGTTGTTTCCGATAAATTAAATTAAAAAAAAATGTTTTTCTTTAAAATACTCTTTGATATGTGTGGAATGCATTGCATAACACTTTGTGGGTATTTGTTTCCTTATCGGATGTTGAGACGTCATTTTTAAACTTCCTGTGCTATGGATTTTTAAATCATGCACCCACATTTATCAGTTTCCAGTAACTTCATTTTTTTTTTTGCTACATTGCCAGACAAAAATAGATATAATTTCTGAACTATTAAAGATACATGCATGAAATTTAGAACACACATTCTTTAGACTGTTAGGAAACTTTTCTCTGTAACAGAATTTTAATTGATTTCATTTTAAAAATACGTTCGTTTGTTTGCAAGAAAGGAAATCAGAAAATTGTTATTAAATTTTAATTATTTATTTTACAAACGTAGGGACTAATATCAAAATTCTGTTACAGACAGTTTGTAGAACATGCTTTTGCAAATACATTGCAAAAAACTGTTTGAATCTATCTTTAAAAATGGTTTAGATATATCGATTTTAGTACAATCCTGCATTGGGTATATTTTTTTCAAATTTGGACCCCCAAATAATTTTTTGTTTCAAAATATTTATATTTGGTTGAATTGCTACAGCTATGAGCTCTCTACATACAAAAAATTAAAATTTTACACCAAATAGAAGAAAAGTTTTAAAAAATACCATCCTCTCCCCTTAAAGTGTGAAGGGACATATAATGCATATTATAAATTTACTGTTGGATTGGGGAGCCTCCCTCCCAATAAAGGACACCTTCCAGATGCAGACAGATTGTTACGTCCCTTCGATGTCCATAAATGAGAGGTTTCACTGTAGTAGTAGTAATGCAGTTTCCATATCTTGGTGTTGCATAGGTTGGCGAAGATTTAAACGACTTGTAAAGAAATGTGATTGCCACGTATCTTGTTTCAGAGCATTTTGGCACAGTTTAGGAGTAGGTGTTAGACTCTGTGGAGTAAGCGACACAGACGATGAGGTGGTGGTAGTGAAGCAGCACTGCGACGGAAGATGGGAGACAAGTGTGGAGCAAATTCCAGTCAGGATACATGCATGAACTGGTAACTAACTAGTGTCCATATTTAAACACAGTAGTTTGGTTTATTATGTATAATAGATCACAGACACATTACATACAACAATTTTACACAAAGATATATTATTATTTAAATACAATTTCTACGTTTTACCTATTAACATATTTGTTTTGTCTTGCACTAGCTTTCAGTTATTGTGCAAGACTCAACTCATTCTAGAATATTGGTACCATCAGTATTGGTTTACCTTCCTAAGATGTACTTCCCTCTTCACTCTGCAATGTGCAGCTAGCGTATCTAAATCATCTCTAATTCTAGTTTCTTCCATACCTCTTTCCTTACAAAAGTATTTATACAGTTCATACAAGCTCTCTCTCGTAGGTAAGCCTTCATTCCTTAATTTTATTTCATAATATTCTTTTGACGTACCTTCAAAACTATTAAATTTAGAAATAAAAAAGATAGCCAAATAATTTCTAACTAAGTCAAATATGTTATTATCTGTGAGTCTAGACAAAGCGTACCTTCCAAACTTGAATTTACTAGTCAGCTCAGTAACTGTACTTCCCCTTAATGCTTCCTTCCTTCTATTTTTTAATTTTGCAATCTTCTCCGGTATTTTATTTTCCGTGTATTTGTTTATTATTAAGGGATGTTGACTTTCCTCGTATTTCTCCATACATCTACACTTGTTACTTTCTTCCATGCATAATTTTACATCTATAACAAGAAAAAGAAAGAACCATATATACACATACACATACACTACAATTGTTTCACTATTTATTTATATATTTCTTAATTACTTTCGTTCACATCTATTTCCTTTATTCTATCCATTCTAATTTTTTTAACCAAAAAAAGATATAAACCTAATTGCTTTTGCAATTTTATGTTATTAATGTTCATGAGCTTTTTTATAGCTATTTCTTTATTTATTTGAAGGAATTTTTCTTTTATAAATTTCTTACGTATATCTTCAGTATTTTGACACTCAAGAACAATGTGAATGTCATCTTCTCTCCTTCCACACAATGGGCATGTGCCTTGAGGTATATTGCCTCTATTATTTCTTAATTTCCAAATCCCCAGTCTAAACCAAGCTAGTCCAAATCTTTCCTTCATATTCACATTTTCTATATATGTACTCCTTCCCCATATTTTTTTATATTCATTAAAAAATATTAGGGATCGCATTTCATTGTTACTACTGAAATCATTTTGCCTAGTTATATTTTTACATCTTGATTTAATTAGATTTAGAAATTAGCAGTAGTAATAATGTAATTAAAAATTACAGTAGCCGTATGGGAAAAAGAATGAACATTTTGTGGATTTAGGCTGGTATTCATAGTCGACACTTTCGATTAAAGTGTCCTTTGGAAGACGCAAAGTATCACTTTTCCGTTGCACAGTCGACACTTTGGTGCAAAGGAACACTTTGGATGAAAGTGTACTTCTGACCACACTTCGAGCCGAAAGTGTCACTTTGTAGAAAAATGGCGGACGTCTTGGAAGTTGTCGTATTATTTATTAAAACGTGCGGAAGAGGTAGCAGAATTAGTGGACAATGTACGAAAGTGCTACATTAGAGATAGGCCTAAAGACAATCCCATGAAATTTTATAATGATATAGAATTTTAAAAAATGGTTCTGATTTGATAAAGAAACTGTTATTGAGATTGCTTATCTTTTTGATGACCAGTTGACAGAAATGAATAATAGAGGCTTGCCAGTGCCTCCAATAATACATTTATTGACTGCATTAAAATTCTATGCTACAGATATGTACCATACATTAATATCTATAATATTATAGTTCAGTAACATTCGTATATTTATAACCTCAATTCGATGAAGTGATATGTAGGTAGATATGCCTATATAATTATATTTTTATTACTGAAACGAATTTTTTAACTTAAATAATATTAAACTAACTTCAATCTAATGTAGGCATAACAATCTTAAATTAGCATTGTGAGACCTCACGTGCCTGCCTTGTAAGCAGATTCCATAATTATATTGGGTTTAAAATGATTTTGATTTTTGTTGACTGCCTGTATTTTGAGATAAGATTTATCTTGATGTTGCTATAATCATTACTGTTTTGATAATATATATTTTCACGCCAGTAAGCAATACATAAGATATGGCTGCTTTTGCTGAGATACTGTCTCTAGTTATTGTGCAGTCATAACCTCACCATGAAAAGACATCTCATACTATTAGGCCTATTTTGTTTTGCATTGTAGAAAAATTTGGCATTCAAAATATTCCTGAAGAGCAGGCAATAATGGAAACGAGAGAGAGAAGATAATAATAATAATAATAATAATAATAATAATAGCAGTGTGTTTATTTCATTATTTTTTTACTTCTATTCACTATTCACGAAAAAGACAAAAATGAAAGTAAAGGAAATGAAACTATATATCAATGAAGCAGATACGTATAAAACCTAACCTAATGATATAAATTTAATGATATATATACACAAAACTTAACCTACTCAGTCCAACTTAACAAAACTATATAAACTAATAGAAGATATGTACAAAATCTAACCGAACTATATAAATCAGTGGAATGGATACATACAAAACCTAACTTAGCGACATAAATCAATGAAAAAATATGTACAAAACCTAATTTCACCAGCAGCATCACTAATTACCTATTTAATAAAATATTATATATCTGAACTGACTGAAATAATGTAAACTATCTGAAACTGAAATAAAACAACTTTAAATATAATATATTTTCTTTGTCGCGCAATCAATTAGGTTCCCAATTCAAATCACAAGCATTGTAATTTGTAGTAGGTTACACATTAATTTGTTATTGTTTGTTCACTTGTTTTGAAAGGCATTGTGGGACTTCTGTTACCAACCAAATTGTAACTCCACACTTTGCTGGCGTAAAGTGATACTTTGTAAAGTGCACTTCTTCAATCGTCTTTGAATACCACTAATATGAAAGAGGCACTTTCTTCAAAATTGTCACTTTGCAAAGTGGTGATATAAAGTGTCAACTATGAATACGAGCCTTAGATTTGTGACGATGTGCTACTACTGATTCAGTTTGCATAACTTGCTCTTTGATAGGTAGCGGAAAAATGTAAAACATTTGTAAGGAAATGTGATTGTGATGTGTCCTGTTGCAGGTTATTTTGGGGCAGATGTGGACTGTGGATGAACCGACAGAGAAGGTGGTACTGCGACAGGAGATGGGAGACAGCTGTGGATGAAATACCAGTCAGGAAATATGCATGAACTGGTAAACATGGATTACAAAGTAGTGTCGATATTGAAACACAGTGAATGAACAGTAGTAATGATTAGGGACCGGATTTTTATGTAATATCAAGGTGTGAAATGTAAGAAAAATAAGCTGAATATGTACCAAAATATGTAAAATCATGAAAATATTTAATATCAATATCTGGCAGGTATAGAATAGGTAAGACTCTCCAGTTGTGATTTCATAGAGCACCCGACTTTTTTACCGCACACTTGACACATTACTATTTTTCCATCTGTAGTGAAAGCTTCATCCATCGCAATCCATGGTTTTATTTTTGTATTTAGTTAAAAGCAGTAGATAAACTCACTTGCACTTTATACTGTAAGTACTAAAACTAGAGAACTGAGTGAAATGAATGACACAACAGAACTACAAGCACTGTTTTGCTTTACTGGATTAGGAGAAAATAAGAGGAGATGTGGGACACATGCATTTTAGCTGCTCCCTGTAAGAAACAAAGTACCTACTAAAACCTCAAACTATAGCCATTTACAAACTGTTGGTTGAAAAGTGACATTCCTGTCTCATTGAGAAGGGTAGGATTATTCCAGCCGAGAACCATACTTTGTAATTGCTTGGAAAATCCCATTTCCATATAGGTCTACTAAATTTAAAGTAAAGAATGTACGTAAAGATTATTATTTTTTTGGTCCTACAGAATAATTAATAAGAATAAAAGTAAAGAGGTCAAGCAATAACCTGAAAAGCTATTTATTTTAATCTTTTAACATCTTTCCAGTTTGTTTCTTTACTCCAGCTTCTTTTCAAAAGTTGGCTACTTTATTGTGGCTGATGTCAGACTTGACACGGGTTTTCCCTGGAAGGATTAGGAAGAGGGTGGGTAAGGTTGCAAATTGCATGGGAACGACTTGTTAAGATGTGTGCAGAACAATATTTTGTCCTTTTAGAGATGTAAAAATGAATAAAACCCCTAAATAAGTAGATTTACGTAATATCAAGCCATAATGTGGGGTAAATATGTAAAAATATGTAGTATCAAATTTTAATATATTAATGGTAATGTTTGTTGTGCGACCATCACTTAGGTCGCACTGATTGGTAGCTTGATGGCTACTGTGTTCGACTTCTGCAGGATTTCTGACACCACATTGTACACAACAATGGAAAACGATTTTACTGGAAGAGCTGGAGCTCTCAGGATACTATAGGAAAAGTACATGATTACTAAACTTAGTCTGAAATTATTGGAATATTGTAAACTCTACCTGATTTATTATATATTTACAAATGTACAAAGCTACTTGCAAGGTATTTCATTGGATGACGCCATGCCGTTTCCAAGTCTCTCAAATTCACCCTTTCTGCCAGTCTTCACTAACCGCCTCAACTCTTCACCAACACTTTTTATGTTTTGTTATCCGTTTCCCGCCCGGGGTGCCGACCACGCCATCCACCAGATGAGATGGGCTTAAAAGCACTTTTGATTTCACGTACTTACAAATGTCGTGTTAATCAAGCATTTCTTATATTTAATTTGATTCAGTGCATTATAGTGATAAGTCGCTATAATGAGATTATGCGCAAGAAAAGAGTTCGAACAATGTGTGATATAATTTTAACCAATTAAAATACATGCTTTGTCCTACTGGACCAATGCGATTAGTCCAGCAATGATCTGAGGCATAAAAATACTTTCATTGTAGGCAGTGATTTATCACACGCCCGACAAGGTTCGCAAAGATTTGTTATTTATATACGGTTAGGTTGAAAGAAACATAATATGTAATTACATAAAAATCCGGTCCCTAGTAATGATACAGTCACAGAATATAATGGAGAATTAAAAATTAGTGGATTTATGTTTCTGAAGATGTGCATGTTCTGTTATGAGTGCAGTTTGCATATCTTTCTGTTTCATAGGTTGTGGAAGATGTAAGCTACTTGTAAAGAAATGTGATTGGCATGTGTTGTGTTGCAGGGTATTTTGGGGCAGTTGCGGACTGGAGGTGGTTCTGCGACAGGAGATGGGAGACAGCTGTGGAAGAAATACCAGTCAGGAAATATGCATGAACTGGTAAACATGGATTACTAACTAGTGTCGATATTGAAACACAGTAAATTATCAGACGCAGAATATAGTTAAGAGTTAAATTTTGTGGATTTAGGTTTCTGAAAATTTGCTGTTTTATAGGTTGCGGAAAATGTAAGCCACTTGTAAAGAAATGTGATTGTTATGTGTCGTGTTGCAGGGTATTTTGGGGCAGTTGTGGACTGGAGGTGGCTCTGGAACAGGAGGTGGGGGAGAACTGTGGATGAAATAGCAGTCAGAAAACGTGCATAAACAGGTAAACATGAATTACTAAGTAATGTTAAAATGTCATGCTTTGAAAGTTTAGGGTAAAACTTGGATATGGATAATTGTTTCATGGATTATAGACACTGACTACATTAATTTGAAGAACAGAATCTTTAGGTTGTAAGTAACCAAAAAGTGAAATGTCATTTTGGTATTTGAGTAATGGCTTAGGCAAAAGAAATGAAATCTAAAATTTGAATGTCATTTGAGGGGCTTAGAACAAAAAGCAGGTAAGTGATGGAAACCTAGTTTTGGTCAATTCCACTGTGACGGGTGTTACTTTCAGAAAGACATTCTTCGAAATTTAATTGGAATACAATAATTAATCAAATATTTTTACTAGTTCTTTTATACTCCAATGAATCTCCACTTCTTGCTTGTCAGACACAACTAATTATTTTTTTTTTTCTAAACATTATTTGTCAGGTGATATAATGTATTGTATTTATTTATTTACACTGCAAGTGGGCAAGCACCCGTGGCAGTGGTATATACAATATTAACAATACACAGTTAAAATGATAAGCTATACACAATAAAATTTACAATACATAATACAATTTACAACACATATACAATTTTACACACAATACAATAATAATACACAATACAATTTAACACAATAATAATAAAACATAAAATAAAACACCTAATTTTACAACACAACCTACATAATTACGTATAGGTCCTACATAAGTTTCAATAGCCTTTCACTTTACTCTCATCTCATTCCCTGTAGTTGCACTATGACGCATTTCACCGACACTTTAGCACACATTTCACTGACACTCTGTAACACATTTCACTGACACTATAGAACACATTTCATTGACGCTATAAATTATCACTGATCGGAACTGTTCACTGCACTGTAAAACCATAACTTCACTGACTCACCTCGCTTCACTGATACAACAGTTCAAATAAGTGAAATAATTGCATTCTTATGGATACTTATAAACAGAACTACATTTAAACTAAACATTTCTAGTCTAAGGCCCTCTTACACGCTATTTTTAAATAATTTACAATTCAAACCAAGGAAGTAAACTCGTCAGGCTAGATAAATACATGTCACCTTAAAAAATTAAATGTTGAGTGTCACCTTAATTTTAATTTTCACTTTATACACAACTCTTTAAATTATTCTTGAATCTCCTTAAGGAAGGACAGCCCTCAAAGACCGCTGCAGGTAGGTCATTCCAATCATTTATAGTTCTATTTAAAAATGAGAATTTACCTACATCCGTTTTCTGTTTCCTACATTTGATTTTAAAATCATGATCGTTCCTACCATAGTACGTTGGCTTTTCTAACCGAGCCGTTATGTCTACCCATGCTTTCTGACCTAGATGTGCTCTATACAATGTGCTCTATACAAGTGAAATAAACAATGTGACGGATGTAACATGAAAAAGACATGTATAAATTAATGATACAGTTTAACTGATAAGTCTGTGAAGTTCACGGAATCTAGTGATATAATGGATGTAATTAAAATATTAAGCCTTGCACTTACAATTTAATGAACCTTATGTGATGGGTGTTACTTGTCTGAAGAAATTTCACATTGGTTTTTTTTTTTTTTTTTTCTGTAGTTCACCACATAGACTTAAGAGTACTGGTAGCCTAATATCAATGGTAGACATATGTTTTCAAAGTGTGCAATTTTTTTAAGTTAACTTTCACTTAGTAAACTACAAATATGATGTTGACAGCTTCAGAATTGTACTTCTGACGCTCTAAAGTAAATTAATACAAATATTTAATAGAAACAATAAAGAATACAGCCATAAAATCAAAATAGTGTGGCTAGAAGTACAGATTCGCTTTTGATATTAAACTGTTGTTCCTAACATAAATTTACTTCACTTCAACAAATGCTAAATATAAATTTATATTTTTCACAATGGAATTTAATAAATTTTACTAAAACTGTAATTACAAAACAAAATGCAACAACTTAAGCAGCATCATACTCAGAGCTGTCTCAATTTTTACTAATTGGACAGCTTTTCCTAGTGACTGAAATTTCGTTTCACTGAAAAGACTAGTGTTTATTAATGCAGCTTTTCTTGCCCTTTAGTTTCAAACTTTCAGTTTTGTTTTCTTACTGTGAGCAGTAAATTCTTTTCTTGATAGCTTCTTTGCTCTCTCTCTCCCTCCCTCCCTCCCTCCCTCTCTCTCTCCCTCCACCCCCCTCCCCCTCCCTCTCTCCCTCCATCCCCCTCCCCCTCCCTCCCTCTCTCTCTCTCTCTCTCTCTCTCATCTGTGTTGTTTGGGTAAAGGGAGATGTCATAAAATGAGCTTGGTGATAAATGAAAATTAAACTTGGAACTCTTACTGAAAATACTTTTCTACACAAATAAAACACATCAACTGCTAGTATTCTTTGCACACTCACTTGTATAATTTAATTTGTGTGTTCATCTGGGGAACAAAATTCCATCAGCACAAAAAATTACTTATCCCCCTTTACTCGAACACCACAGAATTTTATCTTTATTTAATTTTCTTCACCTACGGCATTCAGGTTGCTCTCAGCTGCTGATTTCCCTGTTCTGCAATTAAATATATACGTTATCCAGCTATCTCAAAACCTTAAAATAAATAATTGCATGGTTAACATGCAGCTTCGTGTATCCTAAAAATGCAGCAGCTTAATCTACATTTATGTTTAGGTTATGCCAGTGGTTAATATCTTCAGTTATTCATTCCTTGTTAAGTAAGCAAGAAATAACGTTACAGAATAGAAAAGTACTATGATTAACAAAAATAGAACATAAGTACATTTACCTTTGTAGCCTATAATTTTTATGTAAATCAGAACTTTCGACCAAACATTCAGCTTAATGTAAATTTGGTGGGAAATCTTTCAGACAAGTAAGATTTTGGAGGAAACAGGTATTGACGACTGTTGATAACTTAAACTTCAGATTTACCAACATTTGAAACCTATTTAATAATGTGTTGTGGGAACTACCTGCAATAAATCAAAATACTGAATTCCTGTGTTCTCCGTGCTCTAATTTTGTAACACCCATCACATTACAACACTTGTTATTTTTAGTTTAAAAAAAAAAAATTAAAAAAATACTGTACTTTTGGCATTATATTTCGACTTAGCTATCAAAAATTGTTGCCTTCAGGACAAAAACTGAGAGCAAGAGAGTAACTTTAAGCATATTCTGTGACGGGTGTTACATAAAAACACTTATTTTAAAAATAGCAAATTTTTAAACTCACTGACATTCATAAAAGTAAATTGACACTGATTTCAAAGTCTTCTCCTTCTGTTAATAGAATTACAACAGAGAACAGCCTTGTTTATTAATTTTAAGTTATGGTTTGGCAACAAACTGCCAAAGTAAATTTGACAGATCAAAAGTACACACAAAAAATATTCACTTCAGATGTATGTAAAACAAAGATGAATTAAATAAATCGAACTTTTCTGTTAATTTCTAAAAATATGAACTTTCCTGAAGAAAATTATATAAAGAACATATGCTGAACACGAAATTTAATTTTTAACTTCAATATCCAACCTATCATGGAATTGACCTTTTGAGGAAATTACAGTTGAAGTTGTACATGCAATGAAATATTATACACTAGTTTGGTGAAATGATGCCCATATAGCAGCACTGCACAGTGTGATCACTTACCTGATTTTATCCCAAAGAAACATCCTTTTGGGCTATCGCAACACGCACTTACCTCATTTTTTTAATAATGTCACTTACCTGCTTTTTGTTCTAAGCCCCTCATTTATGGTAAAACTGTTCGAATATTGAGGCAAGATATGAATGCGAAGAAGCTGAAAATTTATTCCTTTGTTATTTGTTCGAAAAATATTTAATTTGTGTAAAAAGGTACAAAATGAACTCATGAAAAACGCATTTACAGTGTGATGGAACTTTCAGGGATATTTTGCATCACTGCACTTTAAGGTTGTTTGGTTATGTTAATAAATAAGTATTCCATTCTGTCACCTAGACAATTCGCAGCTGTGGATTGGATTTGAGAAATGTTAGAAATGATACAGTTCATTTAAAATCGTGAAAGAAAAATTGACAGTTGACTAGTCATGGATATTGTTTTCAGTGCTATCGAGATTTTAGAATTTGTCTGTGGAACTGTGTTATGGTATAGTTAAAATCCATGTGCCTGCATACAATTGTAAAGGAAAACTGTTTTGAGGTTTACTTACACCTATTACTAGACTGTTTTAAGATTAGAGGGGAGGGTAGTAAGAAATTGAATTTTCTTGTATTCTGGAAATTGTTTCCACCTGAGTACAGTCCTGTTAGGTGAAATAATAATAATAATAATAATAATAATAATAATAACAATAATAATAATAATAATAATAATAATAATAATAATAATAATAATAATAATAATATTGCTGTGGTCGTGCAGGTATAAAATTTATTTTCACCTCATTGCAGTGTTGTTTAGTGAAATACTCTTTTGGTGCCTTATTGTCTTGTGAAAATAGATATTTTTGTAATGGTGTTGAATTCTTTTGCTGGTGGTAATGATGAAATGAAATAATAGAAGAAATTTTGTATTTCGCGTCTCTACTAAAATCCGGGAAATGAAAGTGTCTTGAAATTTTTGTTGGGACACTGGGACAATTGTGTGAAAACTGGGATGCCTGTTTAGTCTAACTTAATAGTACAAGGAATGAGGAAATAGAAAGAGGAATTGTAAAGTAAGATATGGCATTTTGGATAACACTGAGCTGACATTATTGTGAATTTCTCCTCCAGGTGTTTTGTCTGCCGGCCAGGGGATGACCACAGATTTTCCTGAGACCAGTGAGCAAGATTGTTAAGAAGTGAAGCATTTCAAGAGGACGTCAGGAGTGAAGGATTTCAAGAGGACATCAGGAGTGAAGAATTTCAAGAGGACATCAGGAGTGAAGGATTTCAAGAGGACTTGAGAAGAAGTGAAGGATTTCAAGAGGAATGTCCTCATCTTAAGGTTGGAAAGAATGATATTGCACAGTACATTAGAACAGATTATATACAGGGTGAACCGAAAGTAATGTAAATAATTGTGGTGGGTGATTCCTTGAGTAAATAGCAACAAAAAAGTCAGATAGCATTTTGCTATATTTTGAATAGTTTTCCAGAGAAACGTGCATTTTAAGATACATGAATTATGAGAAGTTGCTATGCTGTGCACTACAACACATTAAGTTGTGTTGCTCTAAACAAACCCCTCGACCTGAGTTGTTGAAGGTCAGTGGTTTGGATTAAATTTCTGTACATTTCATTTATTATCATAATACACTCCTCTCTTAAACTGACTGAGCATATTGGGAATTGATTGAATAGCTTTCGCAAAATATCCTATGAGATATTTCATGTAAAATAATTTGTTTCTCGAAAAGGAAGCAGAATGGAACAAAATTGTATGATAAAGTTGTTTTAAACAACTGAATGTCTTGAAATTAATGACATTACTTATGGTTGACCCTGTAGATGTAAGAGCACCTCTGGTCGACAGGACACCTATAGTTGACACCAATTTTTAGAATGAATTTGTGTTTTCTCTAAGGTTGACAGCTATGTCAACTTGAGGATCTGAACTTAATATTACATTTTATAACTCGTTTAAACATGGTTCCCACAGAGTGCATGAATATCCAAATTTTTTTCGTCTTCAACTCTTAGAAGCTGTAGTTGACAGGGCTGTCAACCTTAAGTACCCAATGTTTCAGCTTTAGGAGACAATATTGAAGAAGACCAAGCATTTTTAGATGGAACAATTCAGCAATATTCCCGAGAGAAAGAGAAGAAGAATGGAAGAGAGCAAGAGAAGAAAAAGAAGCAGCAAGGGGAGAAAGAGAGAGAAATGTCAGAATCAGAAAGTTGTGATGAAAGTGCAGTTTCATTGATGAATACTAGTGACTCTGAGTGGTGTGATGAGATGTGGTAGAAAGTCTTCAGGAAGAGACTCTTAAAGGGGGGAATTAGATAATTTGTGAATTTGTTGGGGGGAGATGGGAGAGAAATACATCCAGATTTACTTACCTCTGTATTGCTGAAATAAAAAGTAATGGGTTTGAACAGTGTTAATGGAAGTAAAACATAATTTGAAGCAGATGAAAATGACATTTGTTGCATATATCTGAATAAAATAATTGGGTATGTAGAGACTCTAGAGCGGACTATAAGGGCGGAACAGATAAGATGTGTTTAGAAAAACTGACTGAATGTGAAGGAGAAATAATTGGATCTTTCTTGTTATTGAAGTGGTGTTTTAAAGTATGTGTATGAAATTAAAGTTGTTGTGAAGTAATAATACAAATACAATAAAAGCTTAATAAGTTGTATAAGGTGTTTTATTGTGTATTCCACTTGTATAATTTTTTTCAGGGTATGGAAAAATGTGTCAACTATAGGTGCATGTCAAGAGATTATTGTTAAATGGAATTTTTAATATACATATATTAAGTCATATGTAGATTAACGTAGGGATTTGGAGGTGTCAGTTTTTAAAACTGTTTCTTACAGTACAGTACAGTCGGAAGATTGAAAAAAAAAAAATAGTGCACGTTTCCTTAATATGTCGACTACTGGTGCTCTTACCTTATAGGTTTAATAGGAAAGACAAAGTAGATACATATTGAGATAAGTGCATTTTCTACCTACTATATGCCAGCTGATTGCGGTGAGATTTAATACCATGAGTAGCCATCATGGTGTGCCATGACATTTGTGTATTTGGGTCACATTATAAGTCAGTATTTACGTTTTATTGCTGTTCTACTATTTCTTTCTAATACTCTTCGTACACTTCTTTCATTATTAGTTATTTATGCAATTATGTAAATATTTGCTCTTTGTAAATGCCATCTATACCTCCTGCTATAGTTTAATTATTAATTGTATTCTACTTTTTTTTCCATGACCGCGTTTTCTCCCTAAGCATGCAGTTTTGTTTTGTACATCATTTACAAGTTGATATAAAATTTGTAGTTATCACTAGTGATTACTTTGTAGGTGCCTTTTAGATTCCTTATTGCTCTTGAATATATGCTGCTTATCTATTGGAACTACTTGCCCTAGTGAAATCATTCGTTATGTAATATTTATGATTTTGTAAATTTATTTCAACTCAACAATAGGATTTTATTCTTCCAACAATAATTCCTTTCGACAATTCACTTTAAATGCTCTTGTCAACAATAGGATTTTCACTCAACACAGTATTCGTTATAGCACTCCACTGACGGCAATGACAATTTACTTGGACTAGTACGAACAACAATGAACTGTTAATCTTAACTAATATTTACAAAGCACTATTTACAAATCAGAACTGTCAGTTCTCAGTTCACAGTTCTTCTAGCTCAGTCACTCGAGTTCACAGTATCTCGAACCACAGACCTTCAGAGACAGTTCACTGTACTCGAACTCAGGCCTTCGGATGCTGACACAGTTGCGGACGCACACTCGAGCTGAACTCCGGTACACAAGACTGGCTTGCTTGCTCTGGCTTACTCACTGACTGGCTGACTAATCAACTGAAACTGCCCGAGTTCGCTGGCGTTTCTTCTTTTATAGCAAAATCATAGTTGCGAGAAATTTCTACGGGTGTGCAGAGATAGCTCTCTCGAATTATCTGGATATCTCCACTTCGACGGACTTCTGGAAGAGTCGGGAGGGTCCGTCCCCCCTTCACTCTGCACGCAGCAGTTGCGCGCGCACCCTCCCCTCGTCGCGTTGACGTAATACACCCCCTCTGCCCTTCAGCATGCAGATGCTCCCCGTACCAGTGTTTCGTCTGCCGCGCGCCCTGTTGGACGCGTGTTCAAACCCCGTTGCAGCTGTCACAATTTACTACTTGAAGTTGTGCAGTTTTCACATTTTCTTTCTGATGTTTCTTCCACTTTCACTTATACTTGTCATCATTGGTACACTGTTACTATATAATAATAGTCCTGATTGTTGTTTGTTTGTGTCATATTTTTGTCTTTGTGTTTGTTGCTATATATTTATACAGTAGAACCTCTATTATCAGCACTAATGAAGGGACTGAACTGAATGGTTAATCGAAAAAATCGGGTAATCCGTACTATGAATGATTTTCATCAGTTAAGTGTATAATACAGTTTCGTATATAATTTAAAGTTTCTGCCATGCTGCAACCACTGATGTCTTCACACGAGACATATTATGCTCGTAATTAATAACAAACACAATGAAGTACAGTAATATGTAGCTCTTTATCCTTGCTTTCTTTTAAATCGCTCACAGTTGTAATGCCAATCTCGTATTCTGATGCGACATATACCACAGTTTCTCTTTTCCAAAGCTGCTCAATTATTTGTACATTTTTTTAATTTTTCTTTTGACATTCGTGGAAGACATTTTGCATACAAGTAATAGAGTACGGCCACTTGAACAGGAGGACAATATTGAATGGTGCACGGGTTTGCAGTTGTGTGTAAATTCTTGGGGACATTTTTCTGAAAGCTGATTGTGACTATTTTACAATTTGGGAAAAAAACACCCTCCCATAATAACTGTTTATGGTTGCTGACAATGACGAAAGCATTCCTACTACATACTGTGTAATGCTAGTGGTAAAGGATTGCTGTAACTCTAGCTATAAAAAATACGTAACGTAATGTACAGAACTTCGTATTTTCTCTGCAATAAAAAAAAAAAAGTGTGAGGAAGACAGTCGGATAATCCGCTGATCGGTTAATAGGGTGATGGATAATTGGGGTCCTACTGTAGTTTCATTTCATTTTCTATTGCTATTATCCCTTGAAATCTCGTCCTTCACTCAGTGTAAGTACATTGCCGCGCCTTGTTCTTTCTTATGACGTACACGTTTTTCATCAATTAAATATTCACTCTCCCCTGGTATTGATGTCCCTTGTATCTGCGTTACTTATTTGTTGTTTTACATTTTGTTGATGTATTCTTGAATCCCTCCTTCCTCTTCTGCGTCTCTGTTGTGAAATATTTTGCTGAAAATGAGGTGTTGAGCTGATTCTGGAAGTGCGAGTCAAACTTGATGACTTAACTTGTATGATATACTAATAGACTTGTTGGAATGTAATGGTATGTTACAGGTTTTCTTTCTTTTTAAAAAATATTGGAAATTGAAATTGCAACTGTTTTTAATATAGCAAGTTTGCGAATATAGTTTATTGTTGATGTTCGTATTAGGGAAATTTGTATTAAAGCTGGTTTTCTAGAGACTTTTTCGTGAAAGTAACTGTGTAGTTGAAAATATCAGCTGGCATAGTGAGTGGAAAATGAAATGGTTTGTGAAAGACATGAGAAATGTGAGGAATTGGATGCAATTGAGTGCTTCTCCAGAGGCAGTGAATTTTGTTTATTGTATAATGTTGGTGTGACTTTGTGATTGTAAATGATTATTAGCAGTGTGATTTGTTGGAAAGTGAATGTAATCATGGGCGTTGAAAAATTGAGTGAAAAATATACTGGAATTTTTGCTTAGTTATTTTAAATAGACAGTAATAGTTGATAATTATAGTATTTAGAATGAAGCACGGGTTTTGTAGAGAATTAAAGCTAAATGCACATTTCTACATATTTCATTGTTGAGCATAACATAATACAGTGTGATCTTTAAGTTGGTGCACAGTAGTGGAATAAGTGAGAACCGACTAGATAGGAGGAATGTAGTGGTAACTCTGATTATATGTAGGCGTGTTAGCATTGAACCCTTCAGGAATGAGTACAAAACTCTCTTGGTATTGATGGACTGGTGGGAATGAATGAATATAGAGGAAATTGTAAAGAGAGAGAAAAGCAAATATGGTATAAATAAATAATGAGAAGCAACGAAATACTGAGAATAATAATAATAATAAATGAACTTACCCATTTAAATAAGATGCTGAAAATGTCCTATGTTCTGCTGAAGACATAGATCCACATGTGTTATTTTATTATCAATTATGTTAATTAAAGTTTCTTTCGTCACTGAATTTGTATAATTTGTTATTGCCAGTTTTAGGTCATCAATTGTTTTAGGGTTGTCTTTATATACTATCGACTTAGCAGCACCCCAAAAGAAATAATTGTGCGGAATCTGATCAGGGGATCTCGGAGACCATAGTTGTTGTGAAATTATCCTCTCTCCGAAAATGCCTCCTAAGAAATTCATTGATGCATGAGATGTGCGAGCTGTAGCATTAACCTGTTGAAAAAACCATTTAGCAGCTCTTTGTTTAACTGTGGAATAAAAGGAATCAATATTGGAACAGTAAAATTGAGAATTGACGGTCTCATAAGAAAAAGTTGGGCCAATAATTATAGATGGGATATAGCACACCATCTATTTTCTCTGGATGCAGTTCGGTTTCTTTTGCAGCATGTGGGTTTTCAGATGAGGAAATTGTGGTATTTTGGGAATGAACGTAAGGCAGGCTTCATCTATAAAAAAATGTCCTATGCAACACTTTAACACCATGGTGTGGAACTGTTTGCAATAATTAATATGTTTCTTGTGTAACTTTGTAAGGACACAAATCAAGTTCTTGTTTCACTGCTTTGTGTGCCGTAGTATATGGAATGTTTGTCTGTCAATGATTTTGTTGGACTTTTAAGCGTGTTATCAGAGATATCTAAGAGCTTATCTTCTGTTAACACAGGGAGGCCTGCCACTCCTCGCAACATCTTGTACAGAACTGGTGTCACAAAATTGATTTATCAAATTCTAGATAGCATCATGATACGGTAATTTGGAGTTTGGAAAGTGGTCTAAAACTTGAACTTCTGCCGTGCATTGCCCGCCTTCTCTAAACACATTCTATTGTGATCATTTCAACTGTGTCACAGTACACATGATCATATTACCCCATCAATAGGTTGGCTTAAACTAGATAAGAAAAGAAATGTACATTCACTTCTCCTTCTCTTGGAAATCTTGAACTCTTCTATTCCTTCGTACCTGTCGTCTCGCTTCACTTACCTTTCTTCCCACCACAATCTGAACACACGCTCTCGCCATGAAACAATACTAACAATACCATCCCATCGCACCTCCTCATACTCATCCTCTTTCACAATAGCCCTGCCAAGACTCTGGAATTCGCTACCTGCTAGCATCAGGGACTGTCGAAATAAAATTGAATTCAAACGCAAACTTACTAGGCACTTGGTCAGTAATTGAGACTCGTTCAGACATGGTTTCTTGTAAATAATTCTCTTAATCTATCACAAAATATTTCAATATCCGGTAATTTCATCACTATAGAATTTTGTTATTGTAGGTTTAATTTGTAATTCAGTGAAAAAAAAATATATATATATTCTTTGTTCTTAACTTCTATGATAAAATGTCTAGCTTTCATTAATCAGGTAATCTTGCCGTACTTTAATTTTTATTGTAATTGTAATTGTAAATTTAATGTTAATTGTAATTTTATTCTTCATATTATAGTCGTAATTCCCTGGTAGAGGGGCAGAGAAGGCCTGACAGCCTTATCTCTACCAGGTTAAATAAATAAATCAATAAATACTACATTTTAGACTCTAGAAGACAGTTTGCACCGACTGTTACTTGCGACCCTTGTCACAATGGTAATTTTGAGACGGTATAAACTTCCTTGACCTTGGCCGAGTCTTAAGAGCATTACCAACTGCTTTTCGGGTGCTTGACTGCTATTCTAGCTGCGGTACTGTGGAGGGTCCAAAAGATCACACTGTATATGTGGTGTATGACAATGATGTGGGGGAGTAGTGCAAGCTGAGAATAATCTGTCTTTACTGCTGATGTAGAAGGCAATGTAGTCTCGTCCTTTCAGTTAAGTGGGATTGAATTATGAGTTTATTTACTTAATGATGGGAATAATTGTGAATAATTATTTGTTAATTTTGGTGAGGATGTGAAATATGCACGAAATTGCGTGTTTGTGTTGTAGGAAATATTAACTGAAATGAAAGTATTTTCATGAGTTAGGTGATCGTAAAGTGATTATAATGAAATGACACTGCTAATGATCATGTTTGATATTGGTGTATACATACACTGTATCTGAGTTCATACATTACTGTTTATACTCACATAATAGACGCCTGTGCATAATGTATGCAGCCCATTTTGTGGCAAAAATATGTTAGAGGGGGGAGGGAATCTGTTCATAATGTACAGATTACATTTTGAGTTGGTACATGTGGTATTATTGGATGCACTTATGTGAAAATTGTGAAAGGAAAATTTGATCGGTTATGATAGGTGAGTTTGGAAAGTTTATTTTTTAGTTGTTTTTATTGTTGCTAGCAAAAATTACATAAATTGAGAAAGATTGAAGAAGACTATTGAAATACTTGCATATGAATATTCTTCAAAATTGAAAGTAGCTGACCAATTTCACATTGAAATACATAATACAAATTGTTGTATAAATGAATTATAACTGGGTCACATCCGAAAAAGCAAGATGATAGAGGTTGGGTGTGACCAATTATGAAACAGGATATAAGGAAAAAAAAAAAAAAAAAGAAAGTGATAATGACAACTGTGATTAAACTGTTAAGTGTAATTACAAAATATACAAGTTGAATGGCAGATTGCAAGGTGAAATGAGTTACAGTTGGAGAAGTTGCACAATGGATCATTTTTAATATTACTGGAATGTGTGGTGTGGAAATTTGCTGTGATTATTGACTGGGGCATGTTTTTTGATCCAAAGATTATGGGGGAAAAGTGCGTCTATAATATGAGTAAATGTGATAATTTGTTATTGTGTTAAGCTAGATACACACACAACAATGAATTGTAACAATTAGGTACCTACAATTATATGTAATGTGAGCTTACTGTCTGTGTTACATATCTATTTTTGTTGGTCATTTGTCATGATTGACATTGATGAAGATAGGGTTTTAGGTATAGTTGGTTGTTCTTGTTGGATGTACATCGTCTTGGGTTGTCATGTTCATTCTAGAAATGTAGTAGATGAAAGTGGCACATTGTGGGTTGTTAGGTGTTGTTCTCTGCTGCTGCTGCTACTTTTTGTGATAAATTCGTTATTGTCAATAGATGTCGGTTCTGTTTTGCTGCTCTCCCCCTCCCCCTCTTTTTTTATTTTTGGATGAATTTGTTTTCTTCAATAGTTTTTTGTTGGCTTTTGTCGAGTTTCCTTTTTCAATGAATGTCTTATCTGTTGTGATTGGGGTGTATATATTGTGTCTTTCTTTCCCAGCTTTTTGAGATGAATTCGTTTTATTCAGTTTTCTGTTGGCCTTTGTAGATGAGTTAATATTTTTGTTTTGGTGTCTCTTCTGTTGTGGTCAGGGTGTATGTCTAGTGTATTCGTGTCCGTACTTTGTTAGATGAATTTGTTTTATTCAGTTTTCTGTTGGCCTTTGTAGATGAGTTTATATTTTTGATTCGGTGTCTCTTCTTTTGTGGTCAGGGTGTTTGCCTAGTGTATTTGTGTCCGTGCTTTGTTAGATGAATTTATTTCAGTCAGTTTTCTGTTGGCCTTTGTAGATGAGTTTATATTTTTGATTCGGTGTCTCTTCTTTTGTGGTCAGGGTGTTTGCCTAGTGTATTTGTGTCCGTGCTTTGTTAGATGAATTTATTTCAGTCAGTTTTCTGTTGGCCTTTGTAGATGAGTTTATATTTTTGATTCGGTGTCTCTTCTTTTGTGGTCAGGGTGTTTGCCTAGTGTATTTGTGTCCGTGCTTTGTTAGATGAATTTATTTCAGTCAGTTTTCTGTTGGCCTTTGTAGATGAGTTTATATTTTTGATTCGGTGTCTCTTCTTTTGTGGTCAGGGTGTTTGCCTAGTGTATTTGTGTCCGTACTTTGTTAGATGAATTTGTTTTAGTGAATTTTGTCGGTGAGTTTATATTTTGTAATGAACATTGTTTGAGTTTTGATTGGGGTGTACATCCAGAGTGAGGACTTAATATCGTATTATAAAGAAACAAAGAAACAAAATGAATGGCAATTGTTTATAGTAGTCTGCCACTTGTTTTCTTGTCCTTTACATCACCTGTGGAGAAGAGGTTGTGTTCCCATCTGGAAATTGGTTGTTTTGGAGGAGGATCCTGTTGAAATGGTGCAGAAAGTGAGTGCGCAACTCTGTTCTCTTTGGTTTCTTGCACGGACTCAACAACTTGCAGTAACACGTTGCTCAGTGGTGTAATTAGACGTATCAGTCATTGTTTAGTTGATATGATCTGAAACAGAAAGAAAGTAACTTAAATTTACATATGGGGTAATGGGGCTTTGTGGCCTCACTGTAATGTACTTGTGTTTGTACATTGTTAGATTAATTCGTTTTAGTCGGTTTTCTTTTTGTTTTTGTCGATGAGTTTATAGTTTTCAATCAGCGTTGTGTCAGTTGTCAGAGTATTTGAGTGCCTGCATGGTAGATTAATTGGTTTTCCTCAGTTGTTCTGTCGGCTTTCTTTGGATGGGTTGATATTTTAGAATGGAAGGTTTTTCAGATGTGGTCAGGGTGTATAATTTTGTGTATTTCTGTTCCTTCATTTGAAAATAAATTCGTTGTACCCAGTCTTCTGTTTGTCATGGGTTTATACCTTTGAATCGATGTTGTTTCTGTCTCTACTTTGTTAGATTAATTTGTTTTACTGAATTTTCTGTTTGGTTTTGTTGATGGGTTTATATTTCTGAATGAAAGTCTTTTGTCTTGTGATTGGGATGTATATCTTGTGTATTTCTGACTTTTATATTTTTTTTTAGATTACTTTGTTTTATTCAGCTTTCTGTTTGCTTTTGTGGAGAGGTGATATTTTTGTATTTATGTTCCTACATTTTGAGACAAATTCGTTTGACCTGTTTTCTGTTTGCCATGGGTTTATATATTAGAGTCGGTGTTGTTGGTATTGTGGTCAGGATGTATATCTCGTGTATTTGTGGGTCTGCTTTTTGAGATTAATTCGTTTTCGTGAGTTTCTCCTTGTTGTTGTTGGTGGGTTAGTATTTGTGAATCGACATCATGTCTGTTGTGGTCAGGGTGTATATCTGAGTACTTGTACTACTACTACTACGATGGCATCACAGTCCAAAGTCGAGCCTTAGCCTCCTCAATTTTCTTCCTCCAACTGTCCCTGTCCTGTGCTAATCTCCTCCAGGCAGTTGTTCCGAGATAGTCCTGAGAATTGATCGTTACTGCATCTATCCATCTATTTTTGGGTCTTCCAATTGGTCTTTTACCATGTATTTTCCCTTCTAAGATCTTCTTTGGTATTCTGTTCCCTTCCATCCGATAGACATGTCCGGCCCATTCAAGCCTCCTTAATTTGATGAAAGTAACAATATCGAAACTTCTATATAATTTATATAGCTCGTTATTATAACGTATTCTCCACTGCATATTTTCTTGCACCGGTCCAAAAATTCTTCTGAGTATTTTGCGTTCAAATATACCTAGTTTAGCTTCTGTCTCCTTGGATAATGTCCAAGTTTCGCTTGCATAACAGAGAATACTTCTAATAATAGTTTTGTATATTTTAAGTTTTGTTTCCTTGTGCACACAGTTAGATTTCAATATTGCGCTTAATGCAAAATAGGCCTTATTGGCTGCAGTGATTCGACTCTGTACTTCAATTAATTCGTTATTGTTACTTGTCATTATTGTTCCAAGATATTTAAACTTCTCAGTTTCTTGAAACATGTTTATCGTCATATTAGGAGGGTTGTATATATTCGGTTTGTTTCTTATTTGTGTCATCCGTTTGGTTTTACTTGCATTAATCTGCAACCTGATTTTAGCGGCTCCTTGTTCCAGGTCTTTATACACTTCTTCTATTGCTGTCAACGACTGTGGAGTACTTGTGTCCCTAGTTTATTAGATTAATTTTGTGTTTACTTTTTCCGATGGGTTTATATTTTTGAATCAATGTCTTTTGTGTTGTCAGGGTGTATATGTAATGTATTTGTGTCCCAACTTTGTTAGATGAATTCGTTTTAATCATTTTCGTCTTTGCTTTTGTCGTAGAGTTTATGTTTTGGTTTATTGAAATTTCCGTTGGCTTTCCTTGATGAGTTTATATTTTTAATTGAGCGTCTTTTCTGTTGATGACAGGGTGTGTATCTTGCGTATTTTTGGCACTACTTTTTGAGATTAATTTGTTTTACTCAGTTTTGTTTTTGTTTTTGTCTAGGGGCTTGTATTTCTGAATGAGTGTCTTTTGTGTTGTGATCGGGTTGTATATCTGTTCCTAGTTTTTAACATGAATTCGTTTTACTTTTTCGATTGGTTTGTATTTCTGTCCTTACTTTGTGAGATAAATTAGTTTCAGTAGGTCTTCTGTTTGTTTTTTCTCGGTGGGTTTCTGTTTTTCAATCGATGTCGTTTCTTTTGTGTTCAGGGTGTATATCTATTGTACTTCTGCCCCTACTTTGTGAGATGAATAAGTTTTGCGCAGTTTTCTGTGGGTTTATATTTTTTAATCAATGTCTTTTCTGTTGTGATTGGGATGGATATTTTGTGTATTTGTAACTACTTTGTGAGATTTAATTCGTTTTACTCAGTTTTCTCTTTGGGTTTGTACTTCTTCAATGAATGTCGTCTGTGTTGTGATTAGGGTGTTTATGGTGCTACTTTTTGAGATGAGTTGGTTTTGCTTTTGTCCATGGGCTTGTATTTCTGAATCAACGTCTTGGGGCATACATCTTGTCTATTTCTTGCTCTACTGTGTGCCATTAATTCGTTTTACTGAGTTTACTGTTTGTTTTCGCTGATGGGTTGATGTTTTTTAGGCCAAGTCTTGTCTGTTGTGATTGGTGTGTATTTATGCCCCTACTTTGTGAGATTAATTTGTTTTTTGTTGACTTCTGTCGATGAGGTTATATTTTCCACTCATTGTCTTTCCTGTTGTATATATGTTGTGTATTTCGGGCACTACTTTTTAAGATGAATTTGTTCTACTCAGTTTTGTTTTTGATAATATTTCCGAATCAACGTGTTTTCTGTTGTGGGTATCTTGTGTATTTCTACTTTGTTAGATATAATCGTTTCAGTCTGTTTTCTCTTTACTATTTTCGATGGGTCTGTTTTCCAATTGACGTCGTTTCTGTTGTGATCAGGATGTACCTCTGCTTCTACTTTGTGAGATTAATTCGTTTTATTCAGTTGGCTATTTGCTTTTGTCGACGAGTTTATACTTTCGATTCGTCTTTTCTGTTGTGAGGCTGTGTATCTTATGTATTTGTGGCCCTACTTTCTGAGATTAATTTGTTTTAGTAGGTTTTTTTTTTTTTTTTTGTTGACTTTTGTTGATGAGGTTATATTTTCCACTCATTGTCTTTCCTGTTGTATATATGTTGTGTATTTCAGGCACTACTTTTTAAGATGAATTTGTTGTACTCAGTTTTGTTTTTGATTTTGCCCATGGGTTATATTTCCGAATCAACGTGTTTTCTGTTGTGGGTATCTTGTGTATTTCTGTCACTACTTTGTTAGGTATAATCGTTTCAGTCTGTTTTCTCCTTACTATTGTTGATGGGTCTGTTTTCCAATTGACGTCGTTTCTGTTGTGATCAGGTTGTACTTCTGCATCTACTTTGTGAGATGAATTCGTTTTATTCAGTTGCCTATTTGCTTTTGTCGACGAGTTTATACTTTTGATTAGTCTCTTCTGTTGTGAGTTGTATATCTTATGCATTTGTGAGATTAATTGGTTTTCTTCAGTCTACCGTTCATTTTTGTTGATATATGTATATTTTTGAATGAACATCGTTTCTGTTATGATTGGGGTGTATGTCTCGTGTTCTACTTTCAGAGAATAAGAGGTTTTACTCACTTTTGTTCATGAGGTTATGTTTTTGAATCAACGTCGTTCCTGTTGCAGTATATCTTGTGTATTTGTGGCAAGTTCCTGTTCACTTTTCTTGATGAGTTGATATTTTTGATTCAGCGTCTTTTCTGTTCATGTGAGGGTGTGTATGTTGTGTATTTCTGGCACTACTTTTTGCTTTTGTCCATGTATTTCCGAATCAACGTCTTTTCTCTTGTGATTGGGGCGTATATCTAGTGTATTTGTGTTCCTAGCTTGTTAGATTAATTCGTTTTCTTCACTTTTCTCTTTGCTTTTGTTGATGAGTTTATATTTTTCAAGGATTGTGTTTTCTGTTGCGATGAGGATCATAATTGATAATGTTAGCGATTTGCTTTGTTGTTTGCTTACATTCATTGTTTAGGAGGAAAGCTTTATGATTTATTGTTGTGTGTGTAACTATGTTTTGTGAAATGACAGCTGCAATAGCAGTTATGACGAGAATTGTATGTATTGTTTTGTGATACCATATGTACTCACGTAATAGACGCTGTCGCGTAGTGTACGCACTGCAATTGTTGCCAGTAATATGTAGAAGGAAAGAATCGTCGCGTAATGTTAGCAGTACTGGTTTGATTAATGTTGATTCTCGTGTTGTTTGCTGGATTTATTGTCTGTAATTATTATTTTGCTTTATAATGAATCGTAATAAGTGTAAATATGCAAATTTGAGGGTTAAAATTATTAAATTTGCACAAATTGACGGAAATGGGGAATAGAAACAGGCACTTTTGTCATTTTCAATAGTTGTAGCGTGTGCGATGTCGAAACTAGTTGTGATTGTTAGATAATTGTCATTTTGTTGCGCAGTTACCATTGTAGACGTTTAATTGAGAGATCATGACGTAAATTGCGTCTATTACATGAGTGAATATGGTATTGTGTGTTATCTTGCAAGGCAAAGTCGAGATTTGGAAGAGCGGAGTGCGTGTTTGCGCAAGTTACGATAAAATTACGTATAGATCGCATTGGAACTTTGCTTTGCAGGGTAAATATACACGAAAATAACACGCAAAATAAAGGTATATGTTGTCTTTTCTTTTCAGGTTTATTGTTGTATAAATTGTTGGTTTAATAATAAAAATATGTTGTGTAAAGTATGTTTTCTGCGTTATTCCTTCCTATATATTGTTTTCATGTGTATATCTTTATTTTGCGTGTTTTGTCATGTATAATATGTAGGGTTTTTTTTGTTCTAAGTCTTTAGATGTATTATTTGTTGTATGTTTTTTTGTGTATATTTCTTTATGTATAGTGTTTGTATATGTTTTCCTTGTGTATATCTCTGTATGTTTAGTTCTTTGTTTTTTTCTTGAATAAATTCTAAGTTAAACCTTATATGTCTTGTATTTTCTAGAAAAAATTTGAATTTGCCCACTTCCTGTTACTTGGTTTGAACCAAAACTTTTTCCCGCCAAAATACTTAATATATACACGGGTTATCCAGCTTTTTATACCTCCTTTTATATTTATATAAGTCCTAGCGCTTGTACTGTACTGATGACGTCAGATATCTAGGCCCCGTTTATATAGGCAGAAGTGGCTCGCTCAAATGGAGAGAAAAGGAACTAGAAAAGTTCCTTTTCTCTCCATTTGAGCGAGCCACCTCTCGCCTATACAAACGGAACCTAGATATCTGACGTCATCAGTACAGTACAAGCGCCAGAACTTATGAAAAAAAAAATTTCCCTCGCCAAATTATTAGACGCACGTTTATTTTGTAACATAACATATACATTATTGAAATAGCACAAGTTAAAGCACTTTGAAAGCAAGATAAACATTGAAAAAATAATATTTGTTAAAAAATATTTTAAAAATAATTATTTCGAAAGGATATTTTGGAAATAACAGAAATAGTTTTGAAGTAACATGTTTAAAAAGACGGTTTTAAAATATTGTTATGAAAAAATTGTTGAAAAGCTTGAAAAATGTTTTGAAAATAATATTTTTGTAAAAAATATTTTCAAAATAATTGTTTACAAATGATATTTAAAAAATATAATTTGTAAACAATTATTTCAAAAATATTGTTTTCAAAACATTATTTTCAAAATATTTTTCAAGCTTTTCAACAATTTTTTCATAACAATATTTTAAAACCGTCTTTTTAAACATGTTACTTCAAAACTATTTCTGTTATTTCCAAAATATCCTTTCGAAATAATTATTTTTAAAATATTTTTTAACAAATATTATTTTTTCAATGTTTATCTTGCTTTCAAAGTGCTTTAACTTGTGCTATTTCAATAATGTATATGTTATGTTACAAAATAAACGTGCATCTAATAATTTGGCGAGGGAAATTTTATGTATATACAGAATATTTGAGAAGAAATAGTAAATATTTTAGAAGGTGATAGTATGGACTGCTCTGAGTAAAAAAGTTGATATAAACATGTGTGCAATTTTGATTGGATACAGAGATACAACTGTTAGAACGTAACCCAAGAAAATGTTAAACAAAGGAAAATGATCACATTCAATGCACTTCCGTTCCATGTATTGCTACTCCAGCTGCTATGGACTTACTTATCAATTATCATTTTTCTTTCGAAGGCCAAGTTATGAGGTAATGCTCTAATTTACATAATTAAAAATTTTCAACTGTAATTGTGATTGTTTGGACAATTCTAAAGTATTGTTTAAGCATGCCACACGTATGTACAAATGATGAGTATGCCGATATGGAATATATTTTGTAATGGAAACCCATACACAAAATATACCATACAGGTATAATCAGCATTTGTAAATACATGCGGTATGCCTAAACGATACAGTAGAATTGACCAACAAATCACAATCACAGTTGAAAAATTCAATTATGTAAACCAAAGCACAACTTCATAACTTTATCTTCGAAACAAAAATGACAATAGATAAACAAGCCCATAGCAACAGGAGTAGCAACACATGAAAAGAAAGTGCATTGAACATGATCATTTTCCTTTGCTTAACACCTTCTTGGATTACATTCGAACAGCTATACCTCTGTACCCAATCAAAATTGAACACATGTTCATATCAACTTTTTTACTCAGAGCAGTCCATACTATCACCCCCTAAAATATTTACTATTTCTCCCCAAACACTCTGTATATACATGCACAGACATAGACAACAGCAGAGAACACTGATGGGCTGTATACGAACTTCCGGATAGTCCGCATACAACCCACCATAGCTCTCCACTGTTGCCTACATCGTGCAAACATGGGAAGGAAGATGTAGACAACAGCAGAAAACCCTGATGGACTGTACATGGACTTCCGGATAGTCCACATACAGCCCACCAGGGTTCTCCACTGTTGCCTACACCAGGAAAACGGGAAAAAAAAATTTTCAAAGTCCAACAGGTATAGACGACAGCGGAGAACCCCGATGGATTACACAGGGACTGTCGCATAGTCCAAGTACAATCCACCAGAGCTCTCCGCTGCCGCCTATACCTGCAGGAGTTTGAAAATTTTTTAAGAGTCAGGTACAGCTTACAACAGTAAAATTTTCGAAATATTCAACACTTTTTTCCTCCATTCCTGTATCTTGCACGATAATGAAAATTATGTGTAAAACACTGTAATTCTGCTTGATGAAAACAATTTTCTTCTTTAAATCATAAGTTTTATTTATTTAAATATTTCTTCGATTATTTAAAAATTTCTTCAATTGTTTCAATATTTCTTTCATTATTTATATACTTCTGCAATTATTGAAATATTTCTGCAATTATTTTAATATTACTCCAATTATTTCAATATTCCTGTAATTATTTTAATATTTCTCCAATTATTTTTATATTTCTGTTATTATTTTTATATTTCTGCTATTATTTTTATATTTCTGTAATTATTTAAATATTTCTGCAATTATTTTAATATTACTCCAATTATTTCAATATTCCTGTCATTATTTCAATATTTCTCCAATTATTTTTGTATTTCTGTAATTATTTCAATATTTCTCCTATTATTATTTTTTTTATTTCTCCAATTATTTCTATATTTCTGTAATTATTTAAATATTCCTGTAATTATTTTCATATTTCTCCAATTATTTTTATATTTCTCCAATTATTTTTATATTTCTGTAATTATTTAAATATTTCTCCAATTATTTTTTTCTTTCTGTAATTATTTCAATATTTCTCTAATTATTTTAATATTTCTGCAATTATTTCAATATTTCTCCAATTATTTTAATATTTCTGCAATTATTTCAATATTTCTGTAATTATTTTAATATTTCTGCAATTATTTCAATATTTCTGTAATTATTTTAATATTTCTCCAATTATTTAAATATTTCTGTAATTATTTCAATATTTCTCCAATTATTTTTATATTTCTCCAATTATTTTTATATTTCTGTAATTATTTTTATATTTCTCCAATTATTTTTATATTTCTCCAATTATTTAAATATTTATGTACGAGTAATTATTTAAATATTTCTCCAATTATATAAATATTTCTGTAATTATTTTAATATTTCGCCAATAATGTTTTTATTTCTTTAATGATTTAAATATTTCTGCAATTATTTTTATATTTCTGTAATTATTTCTATATTTCTCCAATTATTTTTACATTTCTTTCATTATTTAAATATTTACGCAATTCTTTAAATATTTCTGTAATTATTTCAATATTTCTTTCATATTATTTTAACATTTCTTTCATTATTTCAATATTTCTTTCATGACTTTAATATTTCTTTAATTATTTCAATATTTCTGCAGTTATTTAAATATTTCCATAATTATTTCAATATCTATTCCATTATTTTAATTTTTCTGTGTTTATTTTAATATTTCTTCAATTGTTTCATTATTTCTTGAATTCTTTCAATATATCTTCAATTGTTTAAATATTTCTTCCATTATTTTTTTTTTATTTATTTATTTATTTATTTTAATATTTATTTATTTATTTATTTTTTTATTTTTTTTTATTTATTCAATCATTTATTTCTTCATTCTTTCATTTTTTTTTTTTTCATTTCTGATAACTAAATTTTTTTTTTTAAATCGTCGAAACATTTTTTCCACATAGCAGGACAGTGTTTACACATACTAATTTTCATCATTGTACAAGATACAGTCATTAAGGAAACACGTGTTCAAAATTTCCAAAATTTTAATCCTGTAAGCTGTACCTAACCCTTCAAGTCCCACAGATGTAGACCACAGTAGAGAACTCTGATGGATCCCACATGGACCTCCGGATAGTCCATGCAGAAT